>NW_027185285.1:80000-320000 GCF_022577435.1 Embiotoca jacksoni | reverse complement strand
GGGCTCCTACGAAGGGGCCCGCTACAGCCGCACCAACTCCAGCCAGGCCGAGCAGACGGAGAAGAACATCCTGGTGTCTGACATGGAGCTGAACGAGCAGCCGGAGTAGCCTGGACTGACCCAACGACCCTGCACCGGACCCGACTTGACACAAGAGAGGCTGATTTCAACGTGCTCAGAATCGGAAACACTTTGTGTCATGTATGGTGTTTTTTTTTTTTGTTTGTTTTTTTTTAAATTTTGAAACCAAAAAAGTTTTTTTTTTAATGGCTGTGTAGACCGCAGCAGATGTTTAGTTTTGAAATTGAATCCCCGCCTTCTAAAATCCTCCTTTGCCAAGATTTAACTGTTATAGCGATTTCTCCCTTGACAAATCAGATACTTCCATGTGCACAGCTTTTCCCCCAAAAAAAGCATTCACCAAGGCCGTAACGGATCAACCGGGAATAGTTTTAATCGCATCTGGAAATATTCAGCATAAAACCGGTTTTATGAAAAGACTTTTCCCCGTCTTACCTGGTGCCAAAGTCAATTTTTGCAATGTTTATTTTCGTTCTTCTTCTTATCTCGATTAAAAGAAAGCAACAACAACAAAAAAGGACTCTCACAGCTACACATTAACCCTGTCCTCTTAAATATCCACATAGTTTTCTTCTGGACCAAATGTTTTAGATTTTTTTTTTCCCTCTTTTTTTTTTTTTTTTGCCATGTCAGTATTAACCTGAACTTGAACTCGTGTTTTTGTTGCTGTGTTGCGTTCATGTTCCTTCCCATTGATTTGTCATCATCTGTGCAGCTGTAGAGGACTGTTACCTGTGATGCTTGTGTGTGTTTTTTTTCGTGAGCCTGCCTCTCTCCTGACACGTCAGCACCAGCTGTCAGGCGAGCAGAGGAGGAGGAAGAAGTCCAAATGTGAATGTGTGGAAGGTGACAGGGACCAGTGTCCTCAAACCGTCTGAGGGCACACTATAATTGTGCACATAAGTAGAACTTTGTATGGAAAAGCTGGTCTTTAAATAGACTACGTTGTCTTTTTGTTTTTGGTGCAGCGGGACTGAAGGTTGTCATCCAACGATCAGACTTTGAGCTCTCGTGGCTCGCTATACATTTTGGCACTTTCTTCTATTATCTTGATCTAATTCAGTCTTAGTCATACGCCATCTGCCTTTAGTCATTATCCTCAAGACACAGTTGCTGCTGTGATTCGTAACTTTTGTTTGTTTGGCTTTTCGCACCACCATCTGGAGCTGATTCAGCATTTTTTAAGAACAATAATTTTCTTTGTATGCAGCATGAAGAAGGCTTTTGCAATTTGATATTTGTCTGATTCATAATTTTTACAACCCTCGGTTCACTTCTCTGTATGTTATATCTTTTTGTCTTTTTGAAATGATACAGGTTTCATTACATGATTCGACTGGTAAAGACATTTGCAAGTATTCCTGCTTTTATGGGACAACTGTCAACACTTCTCAAAGGAAAACATCCCTCTTGTGAATGACAGTTGTAACCGAATTCAGTCTTTCGTAAGAGAGAACCTCCCTTCCTGTGTTTGTTTTTTAAGATTTCTCATTTGTGCCGAGTGTAATGACCTGAGTTAATTTGCCTTCTCAAACATCTTCCTTTCTCCTCCAGCTCTTTGCCTCTGAGTGCTTTGGAGCCATTTCAGTCTTAGGCTTTTGGTGTTTACTGAGCTGCTGTGAGAGAAAAAAAAAAATAGCTCTCTTTGCTCTGCAACTTTAACTAAGATTGAGGGGGAAGGGAGGAGGAGAGGCAGTAAGTAAGAGAGTGTGTGTGTGTGTGTGTGTGTGTGTGTGTGTGTGTGTGTGTGTGTGTGTGTGTGTGTGTGTGTGTGTGTGTGTGTGTGTGTGTGTGTGTGTGTGTGTGTGTGTGTGTGTGTGTGTGTGTGTGTGCAGTCTCCAGCTGTGGAATGTTGAGTCGGCAAGAAGAGCTCAGTGGCACGTCTGGAACCAATCAGAGAAGGAGGGCTTAGGGACATGAAGGGTCAGAAAGAAAACTGAACAAAACCAAAAAAAAAGTAAAGCTTGAGGAAGGAGAAAAGGGAAAAAAAAAAAGGGAGGAGTGAGAGGAGAAGTGTGAGGAGGAGTGAGGGATGTAGGTAGAGAAGGAGGAGTGTAAAGGGTGCAGCGGTTTGGCCCAGCCTGTCCTCTGCTGGTGGATTACTGTACAGGTTTGTCTTCTCATGCAGTAGATGTGGACTGACTGATGCGATGACGTTAACGGTGTGATGACCCTCGCTGTGTTCCCCCTCGCTGTGTTCCCCCCAGTGTCTGTGACGCAGGCCGGCTCTTGTCCCTGTGAAGATACCTGAAGCACCTGTTTAAATTTTTTGAAAGTTTTTGTGTCATTTTTCTATGAAATGAATAAAGTCTATGTTCTCAAAGCTCCTGCTTTTACGTGGATTCTTGTCCACTGCTGAACAAACTTCCTATGCAAAGATGGAACCAGTTAACTGTGATCTATTTGTTTGAAAGGTAGTGGTAAAATTTTCCAGTGAGCTGGAGGAAGCAGTGTAAAATTTGGACTGCAGTGTTGATGTTTTACCACAAGAGGGCACACCTCTCCTACTGTATGGGCCGTCTAATTGACTTGTCCTTTTGTCTCAGTGATTATTATGTGTTTTCTGTTGCAGTCTGCTTCTATAGTATGATTCTAAATGACAGAAAGTCTCCCTCTTACATGTTTCAGTCTCTTAATAATTGCAATTTTTCAACTATTCTGTGTTAGTCATGTTAGATTTCGGCTGATACACTGGTACTACTTGGAATTGCTTCATCAAATCCATTGGTGTCTTATCAACTTACTGATTGAGGCTCATGTTTCAGGTAGTGTCATAAATACCTCTTCTTTTTTTTTTTTAAGGAGAAGGTCTGGTGTGTCAGACCTTACAACCACAGTAAGTAATCAAGAAACTGTGACAGTAAAAAAAGCATATTAAAAACAGATAACCAACGAATACACATTATGCTTGCTCCCAGATTTATGAAGTGGGACACAGTACAATGTAATAAAAAGAGAATATATCACTAAAGCAATAAAACCTATCTTTATGGAGTTTATATGATATCCATTTAAGTAACTCAGTTGTAACTATTTTGGCCATAGTTTGTTAATTTATTGTGTTAGTTTGGATTGTTTATTGCAGGAGCTCCTGATAATCGTGTCTGCCCCCCATTTTTCCTTTCATTTATTGCCCTAAGACAGAATTTCAGGCTTTGTGATGGCAATGTGCAGCGTCTCTCCTCATCTCAAATATGCTGTGAGTTACTTTAGTACAACAAGAGACAGTTACCAACATTGTGCTCGGAGCCCCAAAGTCGGACTCTGCCAGTGCCCGTCCAGGCCCGGCACCTACGAGCCCTGCTCCTCCACCCACCAGCTGCTCCCCGTTCAAACAGGTCGACCAACAGGAAGACAGGTCGATGCTTTGAGTCCAACACCTGGTGTGACGGGAGCTCGTGGCGTCTTCCTGCCAGAGACCTGCACCTCCACAGCATCCCATCTGAGCCGCTAAATGGCTTGTTATTTGAATCAAACTGGCTCCGTGTAATCCATCTCACTTAGGATGGACGTCACAACTCATCCAACTGTGTGGCGCCGTTTAAAGCATCCAGGGGTTGTGTACTCCAGCTGTTGATTATAAGTTTTACACACCCTGACACCTGTTGTTTCTAATGTCTGCCTGCTGTATGGAATCCTTAAGGAACTCTTTACTTTCTTTGAACAATACAGTTCTCTGTTGTGTGACTTTCAGACTGAGCCCAAGCTATGTTAAGCACCTCTACCATTAGCTTTATTTTGAAGGTCATAGCTGCAACTGTATCATTGGCTACATTGCACCTTTATGTTTTAGCACTTTGTAGCCCTTGGTATTTATTATGAAGCTTGCCAGGTATGTATGTGAGTATTTCAAGTTCATTTCACCTCAGTATCACAGCATCTGAGAAGCACATTTAATTGAAATGTCTCTGGCAACAGCTAGAGGAAATATATATTAGTCTCATTCAGATTGACACTGTGTGTGCGTGTGCGCGTGACAATTTTCTCCATCATTTTTCATCATGAGACGACCTGACCTTTCCACCTGAAGTGTTTATGCAGCTATTCTGCAGCCTTCTTTTCATCTTATTTGCGATCGTTTCTTGGCTTTCTTTACCTACACTCGCTTCTGGCTTTTTGCCTCCCGACTGCCTCATTTGATGACGAACTGATATGCAGTACACTTATAGGTCCTGTGGGTAATATAAAAGGGTCAGAGTGAGGTGAGAAGGGTCTAATCATTAGGAGGATTTCACGGTGGCCCGTGGGCTTACTGTTGCAGCCACAGGTAAGGAAGGCAGCATCCATCCTGCTCGAGGCAAATGAACGCACCTGTCTGTGTTTTTGGAAGTTTAAAAGAAAGGTAGCGGCTTCATGGGTCTCTGCTCTGTGAGTACCAGAACAATTTCACTGCTCAATTTCTCCTCGTCTCCTCTGAGATACTTGAGTAAAACCCTTCATGATTAATAACCAACAAAAGAGGACACAAAGGAGAAAGAAACTCAAATAGCTCAGTTCATTCCAAATCAATTTCCTCTTAAGTTGAAGGTTTGATGTTCAGATGTTGTTTATTCTTCCTCCTCCCGCTGCAAGCTTTCTTACTATGAGGCAGTGATGGCTCTGCAGGTTGAGGGAAGGGAACCAGAGAGAAACCAGCATTAATAAGTGAAATTAAAAACCCATTAACTCTCCACAGTCATCCATTTGGAGCCTGGCCAGGGGAGAAGCAGCTGTTGGGCTGGCAATGGAGGAGAGAGAGAGAGAGAGAGAGAGAGATACAGGGAGACATGGAGAGACGCAAACAAAGAGAGAGAGAAGGGGGTGGGGGTGAGTGGGTGGGTGGGGGGGGGGGGAGAGAATAGGAAAAAAGAGACTTCAGAAAAAGAGAAAGTTTTTGAAAGGAGTAGGATCGAGCCCTCTTCTCTCTGAACACCAGCAGTAGAGTCTCTTTTCAAAAGAAGCTGCCTTATAAAAACTCCAAACTGAGAGGCTGTTGGCTCATACAGTACAATCAATTGCTTTCACTGCTTCGTGTCCACAGTATCATGTGTTGAACAGACATATTAATCAGCAAACAGCTCATGGTAGCCACGTGCTGCATTTAACGCTCATTCACAAAACAATATTGTCTTAATGCAGGTCCAGGGTGCACTTTCAGGCACTTTAATAGCAGTAATTGAGGGGAGCATGCTGATGTAATTTCTACCACCAGGTGTTGGTTTTTGCAGCACTTGTCACTCCATGTGATCTGCCCTGTTTGCTGCTCTTGGCATCGTGTCAAGTTCCCGGGAGTCATTCATTATCTTTGTGACCATAAAAAGGCCGAGCGAGGGAGGTCGGACCCAACGTGGAGTCTCATGCATTCTTTCACCAAAGACAGAAATCAGCCTACTGTCTGTTATATTTGGCACTAATTATAGCTCTTTTATGGCCTTAGTTCCCTGAGATAACAAAATGATAATAATAATAATGATAATCCAAATAGAGTAAAACTCAGATAGTTTTGGTATGATCTGTATGTAGAGGGGTTTTAAGATATTTAAAAACTCAAATAATATATAGGCTATTTTTGTACAATATGTGATAAATATCAGTTTTTCTTATCTCTCAGTAACAATTTAGGCTACACTATATCATGTTCCAATACAATTTTAGATAAATTCTATTCAGACACTGAGTCTCACTCATTGATCTACAACTTTGCTCACAATGGCCTCATACAGCAAGAGATATTAAATGCACAGTGACCTCCAAAAAAAACAAATGAGGGCTATATCATTATGCCGTCTCATGGCCTATTTTAATGTATTGCCTAACCCTGCCTGTCGTGGGAATACCTTGTAACCTCAGATCTATGGCCCACTCAGCATTTACAGGAGCCAGCAGGTGGCTGGGTTGCTTCAGGACTAATTGATCATATTTGAGGTTTTTTTTGTTCATTGGTATCACGTCATACACTCTTTATGTCTTTTTAAAAGGGAGCATCATACATAACGTACATTTTAACATTCTTGTAGGAGGCTTTACTTAAGTCAAGTGTATGTAAGGCACTAATTGGTCCTGTAGGTGTCGCCTTTGCGCTGTGGGTCATAATACAGGTGGGAACTACCAAGGTGTCAGGTGTTGCTGGACTGGGGAAGGCAAACAGCGTTGGGCTTCATGGCACAGAGCATACCTCATCTACGGCAAGTGGCCGCGTGGAGATTCATGGGCGGTGGTTTGAGATTCTTGCTCTGAACAAGTTGAAGACGATTAATGGAAATAAATCCATTTTTAAATCCCAAGCAAGAAGCCCAAGTTCTGATTCCGTTATTTCACCGGAGAGCGTTGGAGCCGGTGTAACAACTATTGAAGGTGGTAGTTTAAGCTCAGCAGCTACATTTCAAGTAAGAAACTATTTTTTAATGACGCCGGAGGAGCGTTATTGTGTGTGGCACAGTCAACCGCTGCAGTTCCCAGCTAAGGAGATAGAAATATGTCAACACCAATTATTGAACCCGCCACAACATTTATTGCAAGAGGACGCAGAGGCCTGCTAATGCGGAGTGGGAGTCTCCGACGAGGCCACCCACTAGGCAGAGGAGTTACTCACCGGGATCTCCATATGAGATATGTGTAGCCTAATAATTAGGATTGGACGAAATATAACTTGTGTGAGAGTAAAAAAAAAAAAAAAAAAATAAAAATGTTTACCCGGGGACCACAATGGTTTAGCCCACGTGTGACTGCCGCGAGAATAATTTGTTGTTGTTGTTGTTTGAGTGGCGATTATGCTGTGAGAAAATTGTCTCTCTTGTATTCTACTTCTAATAACAACAGCTTTCCTGCATTCAGCATATCAACATTTATCTTCAGTCTAATACATCAATAATGCCATGCTATAACAAGCAACATTATAATGCTCGTAATTTACAAATAAAGCTCTTGCATACGTTTTATTAACTTTCATTTAGGTGGGAGGGGGGGGGTTGTGATTGGCCAGTGAACTCAGTACCAACCAGCTCTCATCCACCCCCTGAATGACAGAGAGTACATTGGGGATCTTGGTTACATAGTGACATTATCATGACTATCTAAATGTAGGCTGCAGTTCCACCAATAATAATAGTTTGTGAAATGTCCTATCATTAAGTGGTCAACCTCTAGTGATTATGGATTGTTGCCTTTCAGTTGAAGACCATTAATTTGGGAGGTATAAATCTTCCATCACAAGCAAGAAGCAGAACTTTGAACTTCTGTGAGTAGTATGCAGTACTAACAGCGAGTTTGTCATTTATATATATATATTCATATGGTATATGTACGTTTAGTCTTAGCTGCTATATTTCTTAATTTCAATACACTTGTGTGTCTAACTTCTGGTTCTGACCCAGGATCTGCCAACCAGTCCATGACCACTTGGACTCCTTTTATGGCCAAGTTCTTAGGAATGTGCCGAGTGGGTTTTGTGATGTGTTGTGGAGGAAAGGCTAATTTTGCGGAGGAGCTACTGTTGATAAAAGCCGGAGTTGAAGGCTTTTCCAGGTGTTCAAATGCCACATCAGCAAACAAAATGTCTCCAAGAGACTGAAAATCATGATGCCGAGTTAGAGATGTAGGATTTGAGTGAAGGGAACGTGCTGTCTGAGCTCTGAGACTCTTCTACAAGGGTGCAGGTTTAATACTATGCTCTTAAATGCTTGTGCTGTACCTGCTTCATTTTCTACCGAGGCGCCGCAGAGACCTGTTATCTGCAGTGGTGAGAGCTCTCTGCTGGGATTGCTTATAGGGGGCCATCATGCAGTATGACATCACTCTGTCTGCGTCTGAGTCAATATAATAATCTCTTTGGCCAGTCCGTCACCTGATAAACACTTTTGCCGCCACACTGACATACCCAGAGATGATGCACTTCACTCCCAGCAGAGAGGGCCCCATCTGCCCATTGATTTTTAGTCAAAATGATTTTTTTTTATGGCCATGAAAACAACCCCTGTGTGCCACCTCCTTCAGAAAGGGGTTCAAATGCCTTAATCTTTGTCCAAATCAAAGTCTGCACACTTCAAAGTGATTGGATCAGCAGAGACACACACAGAGCGCCAACAACAGAGCAAAAGGAAGAGAGAAAAAAATAGAGCGTTGCTCTCACTTTGCTGTCCGAACTCATTTAAACTTCTGTCTTTCTTCTCCCTCCTCATCTTTCCTGTGAGTTTGCAGTCGCATTGTGCTGCGGTTTGTGCGTGTGTGCGTGTGTGTGTGTGTGTGTGTGCATGTGTGTGTGTGTGTGTGTGTGCTGTGATGGACAGCCGTTAAGAGAGAAAACTTGGAGGGCCAAAGAGGATGGATGGAGTGCGTCGGCAGGTTGGGGGTGGCGGCTGGAGGCTGGGTGTGGTGCACTTATCTCCTCTGTGCAGATGAGAACATGCCTTTGCCTGCAGGATGCTGCTCTCTCTCAGGCCAAGGATGGTAGCCGTGTGGTGAAAGGGATTATGGGCACACTGTTTCCAGCCTGCCTTTGGGGAAGTTGGGATTGGTTCGTCTTGTTTGTTGTCCATTTTTCAGGTATTTAATTAGCATCCTTAATTGGCCAAATTGGGGCTCACACGGTTTGCACAAAAATAGAATGGTGATTAATTGATGAGGGGAGCTGAGATTTAGTTGTGAAAATGTCTCTCACTACTCAGAGACATGATAATAACCCTTCTTAAATCATTGATTTCTCTTCTCTCCTCCCATTTTCTGTCCTGGAGACATCCTTTGTTGGACTGTTTTTGTTTTTAGGACTCTCGCTTCAGCAGGAACACTTCTTTGTTAGCTCAAGCCACAAAATTAAGCAAATAGCAGGGACAGTATCATTTCACAAGGTGCCCACTCCTCCACTTGCCTAATAATTCCTCACTGTAAACAACAAAAAGACACCATTATCACCCCTAACCAGGGACTGGATTATACACGCACTCATTTGCATGGATTTCCACCCCAAAATAATAATAACAATAATAAGGAAGAAATAGAGACAAAAGGTGAAGTTAATTTATGGAAAGCTACAGCTGCTCCACCGCTCACTGCTTTGATGCTTAAGCCGTTATTACTCCCTCAACATTAGGCATACACTCATGAACATGTACGTTTGCACACGCTTGCTCCTGTGCACACACACACACACACACACACACACACACGCTTTGAGGAGCTGAGTCAGGGGAACCGGGTCCCGAAGGCAATATTACCCCTGTGGGAAATACAGATAGGCTGAGGGTGCAGAAGGAGTGAGATGAGGCTTCTGAAGACGCGCCGCGGAGCAACAACCCCATTTTACTTGTGTTTACTCTCGCCGGTTTCCAGGGCAGTAACGGGAGGCTGTGCATTCCTGTAGAGGCAAACCCACTTAGAGGAGAAATTTTCGGTCTTGAGAACATGTTGAGAGGGAAAATGTTCCATTAGCTGGAGCTTTTTTTTTTTTTCCCTTTGTGCTGTGCAGTATGTGGCTATACAGATACGGGTTCTAAAATTGGCTTTACAAAACAGCAAGAAGACTTTCTCACCCAACAATTTCCAGGCTTAATGTCCTTATTGACATGTCTTCGAGCAGGATAAGAATACGTCACATCTCTGGAGCCATCAGAAGATTTCTATAGGTGCAGTTTGTGCCTAATAAGTATTTCCGAATCAATTTTGCTTGAAATAAACTTAAAGTGAATGTGCACCCATATTTGTGTCTTTCTGTGGAAATGTGTGTGTGTGTGTGTGTGTGTGTGTGTGTGTTTGTGTTTTCCCCCAGTGGTTTGCTGCTGAGTGATTTCCTCTGTGAAGCAGTCAGGATATGCAGAGATGAGCTCCATTGTTGGCATAAATTGCTTGGCCGATGCATGCTGCCTCTCCACTGGGCATCTCCCCCCCTCACACTGATCGATCTAATCCTTAGCTATAATGAGTTTCTCTGTCTGAGTGTGAGGAGTGGGCCGGGCCGTGAAGTGGAGAGGAAAATGTGCAGGAGAAGGTGAAGAAATCGGGCAATGCCGGTTGGTGTTGGTTGGTTGATGGAGGACGGACTTAATCAGCAAGAAGTATTCAGGGTATTTGCATACTTTAGGTACAAAGTTATGATCTGACAGCATGAGGTGATGTTCTTTCATGAGGTGAACTGTTCTCGCGTTGCATTATAGAATAGGTTGCCTCAGTATGTGCTGAAATATGACCTGTAGATCCTTTCATAAGAATTATTTTCATTATTGATTAACCTGCCTTGCAGGGTTGTTTTTTTTTAAATCACTGAATAAATCATTAAGTTTATTAAACAACTCACCGCAATGGCAATTTCCCAAGTCACTAAATGAACATCATCAATATGGAACACTGATACATTTTGTCTTCATATTTTTGAAGGCAAGGCAAGTTTATTTGTACCGCACATTTCAACAACAAGGCAATTCAAAGTGTTTCACATAAAACCATTAAAAACATCGAAACATAAGGAAAAAGAAAGGGACATTTAAAAACAATTAAGAGGCAAATGTTTCAGCTTCATTCGGTTCGACTAATACCAAAATGTATGAATCAATTAGCAAACTTAATCACTTTGTTTTCCGTTGATCGATTAGATGATTAAGTAGAATCAGCTATAAATCCTACTGGACATTTACAGTTTAATGATTTTCATGTGCAGAATTTGCTGACATTTTTCCTCCCATTCACACCAACGGCCAACAGAGCTACATGTGTTGTGCTCACCTACGTTAGGGAGCAACTTGGGCTTCAGCGTTTGCCCAAGGACACTTTGGCACGTAGACGGGAGAAGGCAACGATTGAACCGCCAACCCTGCTATTACTGGAGAACCTTGTCTATTATCTGGTCTCCTGATTACTTTGTTCATTTGGTCCAATGACCAGTTTATTGTAAAAGTGACTGCTTGTGATCATGAACTCACAGAGGAACTCACAAATTCGGGTCTTTGCCACAGGTCTTCTGAGGCTTTTAGTGACTTTGAGCACATTGTTTTGGTCTTCTGATCTACAATTGTTCCTGTTTTGTCAGTTTTTGACTGCAGCAGGTATTTGTTTTAGTGAAACAGTTCTGAAATCCAAATTCAGTGACTAGCTGGAGAACATATGGGGAGAATTTAGCAGGTATTAAGATTGATATTTCCCTCAGAAGGTGGTAGATGCCAAAACAGCTAAAAGGAGAATTGGATTTACATTTATCAGGTGGACAGAAAAAAAACACGACTTCAAACAAATGCTAATGTCGCTAATGTTTACTGAAATAGACAAATGTTTGCCAAGAGGTTTAATATCTTGATTTAGAAGGTGTAATATATCAGTGTTGTGCTCATGGCATGTTTCAGCTGCACCTAAATGACCAAAAATAACAAATACAGTTGACATGTTGATGGAACTGTTTAGCACGGTCCACACAAGCTAACTACTTATTTAGACTGCGGCATACATTTACGATTAGGATCTTTAAACATGATCTGACCAAAAAGCAGTGCGTCTGACACACCTACACAAATAAAACTGCAATTTTGGATGCTCGACCCCCGAAACATCTAAACGTGCTCAGCTGGATCCAGCTACAGAGAGCGAGGCAGCAGTGAAAGGCGATGTTGCTTCTCTCTCTCTCTCTCTCTCGCAGAGAACAGAAGCGGCAGAGAAGAGACGAATAAGAAAACAGACAAGCTGAGACGGAACAGAGATGACTGCCTGTAGTTCACGGACCGACTGTCCATCATCTCCGAAAGAGCCGGCACTGTGCACATCAAGGTGGAAGACACGAAGATTTCTCACGGCGTAAAAATACTTCAGAGGAGCAATAAGTCACACGGAGGCAACATTTCTGTGAATATGGATCACCCCTCTCTTGAGTCTTCACACACGGAGGCGATCGGGCCTCTGGGTCTGGTCGATTCTTCACATCGCTCATCCAAAAGAGAAAAAGAAGAGTGTCTATTAAGTCTAGATATGATAGTCTATATGAGAACTTTACCCTCGCTACTGCCTTTCTTCTATGAAAGCTTTCTTCTTCTACTACTGAAACAAAAGCAGTATTTTACACAAGTGGGGCTGCAACTGATAAATATTTTCATTATTTCGAATGTAGATTAGTCTGTCAATTATTGATTAATGTCTCAATAATTTATTTTTATGGCCGAAAATGGTATATCCACATTTCTTGTTTCATTTGATCGTCCAAAAAAATGGCTTTCAATAGATTAAGTCAGCAAATTCTCACATCTGAGAAGCTGAAACAAGCTGATGTTTAACATTTTTGTTCAAGCGAATTTATTTTTCAGTTATCAAAATTAGGTTTGTGTCGGTCAACTCATCGATTGATCAAATGGTAAGTTTTCCTCAAGCCAATTAAAATACAACGGAGTGCCTGAATCTTTATGCACCCTGTGAATCTTTGCGTGGACGAGGATCTCTTAGTGGATTACCAGGTTCAAGTGTGGCTAATCTGACGACGGCGTGCGTGCCTTCAAGGCAACGGCCTGACGTGGCAGAGCAGTCCGCGTGAAAGGCCTCTTTGTCGAGCCATGTCATCATTTGTATTCAGCAGGATCAAAGTCTCCTCAGCTGCTTTTAAATTTGTCCCGTGGCTAGTGTTGCTAGAGCAGTGAATGACAATGTCAAGGGATGCAGAGGAGCTGCGAATTTACATAGAAATGGCCCTCAATATGAATGTCTAAGGGATCAAATCAGTGTCTGCAATTTGGGATTGTGTGGGCATGTATCTGTGTCTGACTGATGCTGGCCTGCCTCTGAGTGTGTTTGTGGCTTCCGTGTGGGTGCACGTATGTGAAAGGACTTGGAGGGGATTGTGGAAGTCTGTCTCACGGCTAATTTTCTTTCTACATCAACATTTTTTTTTTCTTTTGAGAACCTCTTTTGTCCATTTTTTTTTTTTTTTTTTTTTGCCTTGCCATATTATCCTTCGCCTCGTGATACCTCACTTTAATGAGATTATATAATCATACCTCTGCCGTCTACTACTGAAGGCGACCTGAAGAAGCGGCCTCAGACAGGAGTATAACAAACTAAGTTAGCTCGGTGTTCGCTAAGTGATGCAGTGATGCGGGACTACGACTGAGCCCTGTATCTGCCTGAGAAGGTTGTGGCCCACCTCCAGGCACTCAGCTTTATTACTTGTAAAGAATTGACAGCCTCGGAGCTCCTCAGGACTGTTCATCACTTTACTATGAGTGGAAATAGGAATCAATAGAGGAGCCAGACATGCAACTGTACGTTATCTGAGGTAGCAGCAGAAGCCAGAAGCGTAATGGCATCACCATGTAACTGACAGGTTGAAGTCTAACATTAGTTATTTTCCCCTAAATAATTAAACAATTAAAAGTAACATTTTGCCCCAAACTGCCCCAAATTTGTGAAAAAGCATCACAGTTTACCAACTCCCTGGTTTAACTCTGACTGGACATTCTAACTGCCGTAGTTTCCTGTGCATTTAGGGATTATTGAGAACATTTCAAAGTGCCCTAAAATATTGAGGCTTTGATAACCTGGTTAAGATGTTGGCTTGTTTACAGCCTGTCACGTCATCTGACTGCGCTGTCAGACATGGTTGTAATTATGACCACCAGAGGTTTCTTCCTGTTAAAAGGTAGTTTTTCCTTCTCGCTGTCAGAAGTTTTTCTTCCTGTTAAAGGGGAGTTTTTTTCCTCCCTGCTGTTGCTCATGTGGGAAATGTTGAATTGTTGGGTTCCTTTAAATAATGTAAAGTTCTGTTGTAAGGACTTTACTTCGTTAAATGCCCTGAAATAAATTGTGTTCTGCTTCGGTGCTATATATATAAAACTGAATTGAATTGATGTATAGCTTCTGTATATGGTAAGTTAAATGGCGACATAAGTGACAGAAATGATACGTGATGAAATAAAACTACGAGGTGTAAAAACACAAGGCAACATATACATTTAAGCTTTTAATATTCAACAGATTTTATTTTAAAGACTGAGCCTTCAGCCTTCAATAACACTCAATCCAGATGTTGTGTAGTTCTATAAATGGGCAGTTTAAACACTGATGACATCTTGATGTGTATTTCCACATTGCCAGGCAACAACATGTCACAGCTTAGCCTCTCTCCTCTTCATCACTCTGAAGAGGGCTGTCAGAACATACGCTGATTACATTGTGGCTGTATTGACATCGGCTGTCTTCATTATTATGGCAGACACACAACAGAAAATCAATAGGGTCGTTGTAGACTTAATAAAGGTAATTTCTCTATGGTGCTGGCTCATGCGGCACCAAAGTACCTGGCTTATTTCTCCACTTATTTTATCCTTCTCCCCTGTTCAATTTGTTTCAAAAATGCAGGAGGGATCGATTCATGAGCCATTAAAACTTTCAAAAGCAGATTGTGAAAGACAACGGTGACGGTTTGATTTTACGTTTCGAATGAAGCAGAAATTTTCAATTGCATGGCTTGTTTAGTTCTTTATATGGCACTTTTGTAAGCCCTTTTCTCTTTTTTGAAAAAATAAATTAGAATTTTGAAAGTTAATAGGAATCAAACTGATCAGGCGGTTCACAGTTTTCTCCACAACATACCATAAGATATCCACCGTCCCTGCACGGTATCTGCAACTGCAGAGGGGTCACATATAAAGAACAGGAGCATTACACATGTTCACATTTCCAGTTCTATCTGAGCGTTATCTGTGCAACATTATACTGCTCTCATTTCTTCCTCTTACACAGTTGATTACAACTGAGATAACGCATCAGCACACCCACTGTATCATTTAATGCAAATCTGTTTCCTCCATCCGGAGTTTTCATAACCAAGTGGACAGACAGCCATGCTCATATCCAAATGTTGATGTGATCTCGATCTTTAATTTGAATATACATGATAAAAAGTGAAGGTCGTTCAGAGCACATACAGTGGGTACGGAAAGTATTCAGACCCCTTTAAATTTTTCACTCTTTGTTTCATTGCAGCCATTTGCTCAAATCAAAAAAGTTCATTTTATTTCTCATTAATGTACACTCAGCACCCCATCTTGACAGAAAAAAACAGAAATGTAGAAATTTGTGCAAATTTATTGAAAAAGAAAAACTGAAATATCACATGGTCATAAGTATTCAGACCCTTTACTCAGTATTGAGTAGAAGCACCCTTTTGAGCTAGTACAGCCATGAGTCTTCTTGGGAATGATGCAACAAGCTTTTCACACCTGGATTTGCGGATCCTCTGCCATTCTTCCTTACAGATCCTCTCCAGTTCCGTCAGGTTGGATGGTGAACGTTGGTGGACAGCCATTTTCAGGTCTCTCCAGAGATGCTCAATTGGGTTTAGGTCAGGGCTCTGGCTGGGCCAGTCAAGAATGGTCACAGAGTTGTTCCGAAGCCACTCCTTTGTTATTTTAGCTGTGTGCTCAGGGTCATTGTCTTGTTGGAAGGTGAACCTTCGGCTCAGTCTGAGGTCCAGAGCACTCTGGAAGAGGTTTTCTTCCAGGATATCTCTGTACTTGGCCGCATTCATCTTTCCTTCAATTGCAACCAGTTGTCCTGTCCCTGCAGCTGAAAAACACCCCCATGGCATGATGCTGCCACCACCATGTTTCACTGTTGGGATTGTATTGGGCAGGTGATGAGCAGTGCCTGGTTTTCTCCACACATACCGCTTAGAATTAACGCCAAAAAGTTCAATCTTGGTCTCATCAGACCAGAGAATCTTATTTCTCATAGTCTGGGAGTCCTTCATGTGTTTTTTGGCAAACTCTATGCGGGCTTTCATATGTCTTGCACTGAGGAGAGGCTTCCGTCGGGCCACTCTGCCATAAAGCCCCGACTGGTGGAGGGCTGCAGTGATAGTTGACTTTGTGGAACTTTCTCTCATCTCCCTACTGCATCTCTGGAGCTCAGCCACAGTGATCTTTGGGTTCTTCTTTACCTCTCTCACCAAGGCTCTTCTCCCACGATTGCTCAGTTTGGCTGGACGGCCAGGTCTAGGAAGAGTTCTGGTCGTCCCAAACTTAGCTCCTTGGACAGTTCCTTCGACCTCATGATTCTCATTTGCTCTGACATGCACTGTGAGCTGTATGGTCTTATATAGACAGGTGTGTGCCTTTCCTAATCAAGTCCAATCAGTTTAATTAAACACAGCTGGACTCCAATGAAGGAGTAGAACCATCTCAAGGAGGATCAGAAGAAATGGACAGCATGTGAGTTAAATATGAGTGTCACAGCAAAGGGTCTGAATACTTATGACCATGTGATATTTCAGTTTTTCTTTTTTAATAAATTTGCACAAATTTCTACATTTCTGTTTTTTTCTGTCAAGATGGGGTGCTGAGTGTACATTAATGAGAAATAAAATGAACTTTTTTGATTTTAGCAAATGGCTGCAATGAAACAAAGAGTGAAAAATTTAAAGGGGTCTGAATACTTTCCGTACCCACTGTACATACATACATACAGATCAACTCTTTTAAGGGCAGATTGTTGTTTATAAGAAAGTATTTTCATGCATTCTACTTTTTATTCTTATTATAATTTGTATTATACCCCCCTATATAGGGAGAAGCATTCTGAGTAGTAATACCATTTAATATTTGCTGGGAGCTATTTGAATATTATTTACAGACTCCCTCTGGCAGAGTTTGCAGTTCATCTAATTTTTGTTGTTGTTGTTGTTGTTCATCCTATTTTGTTGTTTAATTAAAGCTTTTTGGTGCATTGCCGCCACCTTCTGGAGGCATTACTACCAGGCAACAGAAAAAACAAAGGAAATGAGACAATAGTCAGATTCACTATTCTATCTTTTCATTTTAAATGACTATCTGAAAATCATGACCCATCCCTATTATACAGTATGCCAGATATATCCATTATATTGATGCGACATTTCACTCCTTTTTTTTTGTGCATCTTCTTGAATCTTCGGTGTAATTTTACATATTTGTATATCTACACACACCGTGCGGGAACTCTTTGTGTGTTACCCTTCCTTGGCATGTGGTTTCCCTCTGCTCCAATAGACGTCATCATTTCATTAATAAAGCTGCTTTCCAAGTTTGTCCAGCAGACCAAAGCTTTGCATTCTGCATGCAGTCTAAGAAAAAATAAAAAATACATAACGTTTCTGCTGAGAGGAGGAAGGAGAGAGCATTTAAATGACTGTCACAGGGTGGACAAGAGGCTGGGTAAGAAGCTGGTTAGAGAGGATTGTCTAAGCTGGTGTGTAGCCTTTGGCAAGAGATTATATTATAAATAGGAAACTGTGGTGGAGCTCGCCTCGCAGCCACGCATCAGATCAAGGACATTTTCAGCTTGTACACTATTAAGATAGTTTCCGGATTAAAAATTCTTTTAAAGTAGGATTTCAGTCTGTTCAAAGTTTCTTCTCCTCTCCACTTGGACAGGCAGGTTATTCTGCTGTAGCCGGAGTACAGTAGCCACCAGAAACTGCTCTTTGCTTTTTCAAAGTAGGATAAAACTCAACCAGCAGAGTTGCACAGGACTATTGAACCAACTAAGTGTTATCCAAAGGCAAGTGGACGTGTTTGAGTTTCTTCAAAAATGTTTAATCCGAAAGGCTTTTTCATCTCTGACTGGTGGTGAGTTTCAGGCTTTTAACTTGACGGAGGGTCGTTAACACCTTGAGAGTAGTTGAGGTGACGTGTGTCTTTGACCTACGTGGCCATCTTGTGAATCATTACGGTCACACAAGTCATGGTGTGAATTGGTGGTGAGGTGTCTGGGGAGAGATCTCAGGACCGCATCGAAAGTGGCTGACAAGTGGTGTCATAGACCACCTCCTCTGTTGGGTGCAGGTGAATCCAGTTTTACATACGTGGCTTCTTTTTCACTCAATTTTCAAACCATCAGTCTTCTCTGGCCAAAATATGGACATATTGAACCATTGAAACCAAGATTAGTATTGTCAGTAGCGAACACACTTGTATGACACCGACTGAGTTGCATTGATGCTTTCTGATTGAAGAATGTCTTATCGTTTGGTACCAATTTTTGATATTGAAGCTACATTCACACTAGTTTTGCTGTGTCGAGTGATAGCTTGCATGTGACACAACATCCGTTAATTGTAGCTACAGAAAAAAAACCTGTACTACACTCTCCCTCTCTGAAGTGCAATTTTCTCTTTTTTTAAAACTTAATTTAAGTCTTGAAAAATGTCGTCTTCAGGTTTCTTTTACCTGTATAGATGTTTTGTTTTAATGATATCCATTCCGAATTGTCTGTGCTATCCTGAATATCCGGGAAAGCTTTTAAATTCTGTGAGATGTATTGTCTGGCTCTCGGACTGTGGACATGACTGCCGGAGGCGAGCCCAGGTGAGTTGACTAAAAAGAAAGTGGCCTTGCTTTGGCCCGAGGCTTGTTGTCTGTGCATGTCGACCCGAGGCTCGTGTGTTTATCACCTCATCTCTCTCTGCTCCTGACGTGCCTTCAGATTTAAAGCAGTCCTTTATGAATTTTAATGTCCACTCCTGATCTTGACCCACTGGCCAGGCTGAAAATCTCCAATGCTGAAAACACTGACATACTTTTTCCAGCACGGCGTGTCCCAACAAAACAGGAACATGTGTTGGTCGCTTTCACTAAAGTGGGTAGTGTGCTGAATTATTTAATGGATGTTGAGAGTGATAGTGGTGAAAAATGAAGGAGTCTGAATCCAGAGAAAGTAGTGATTGTATGTGTTAGCTGGATGGATAGTAAATCTTTCAAGATGTGTTAGCAGGTTTTAGTGTGGATTTGGTGTTTGTTTCTCAGTAAAAGCATCCATATAAAAAGCAATTTTCAGGATACAAACTTCCACTCCCAACACACACAGTTTATTATAACCTTGGTTGTATTTTCTTGGTTGTTTTTTCCTGTACAATTGGGCTCATCTGTTCCCTCTAAAAAATGGGTAGATGATCATGTTTGTTTTGCCATCGCTTTTTTAGTTTAAAACCTGTCTGCTTCCCTAACTACTTAATTTATGCTGTGTTGGATTTTGTTCCGGCAATGTTCCCACAACAATGAAAACATAAACTAGACTGTAAGAAACCAAAATGATCCTGTAATGTGTTTTCTGTTCGATTTGATTTGTTATTTGCGATGGAAAGGGACCACAGAAAATATATGGATAAAGGAAACAGCTGCTGACAAGATAACATATTGGCATGTAGTGTGTGTGTGTGTGTGTGTGTGTGTGTGTGTGTGCGCGTGTGCGTGTGTAATCACCAGTGGGGAGTAAATGGGCAACCTGTCTTCAGAGAGCCTGAGTGACACAATGGCTTGCATCAACATACCTATCCCAGCATGCATGCTGTTTTTATCCATGCCATCTTTCACACTCCTTCCTCCCTCTGTCTCCTCCCTCCCTCACACACAAACCATACGCACAAAACACACACTGGCAATTTGCATTTAACAGCGTGCACATCATGCCACTAAAAATATGTCATGTGACGCAAATCAGTCTTCTTTGTCTCATCAAGTAGCGACGCTGAGGGGGCGGGCAGTCTGAACCAGCACCTCGCTGCCTCCTGACTGCTGCTTTTTTTTTTTTTTTTTTACTTTGAAGGCTGCATTTGCTCACCTTTTTTTTGCAGGCCAAGTTTAATCCCAGATCAACAGCTACGCAGCAGAATGCACGCGCTGAATACTGAGAGGTGGCACTTCTTGTTTAGCACGATGTGCTGCACCGAAGCCGCAGTTTTCCTTCGCGTCATCGTCCATGTGGCTCATTTGACTCCATGTATGTGCAGACGGGCAAGTTGCAAACATGAGCATCATATGCCCTGTTTTTGTTTTTTGTTTTTGTCTGAAAGGGTGCCGTCTTGTTTGCGTGTATGTATCTCTGTGTGGCTAAGTGCTTCATGAACGATTCTCTCGACAGGCCGGGTTATAATGAGATCCCTGGGGCTGAACACAGGCTGCCTGTAAAACAACAGATGTGACTGGACTTGCTCAGTCTCCCCTCTCTGCCTAGTAGCTGACAGAGCTGTCACTCAGCGGGAAGGAGGATGACTGACAGGCTGGGAGGGCTCCGGTGTAGGGGCAGGATATGGGTGAACTACCGTGTGGAAAAGGGGAGGCAGTCACCTGTGCTGACACTTGATCCCACAGCTCGACGCTCTCCAAACTAAACAGTCTGACGGCCGAAATATCCCAAATGTCAACAGCTCCATCGCACCGGAGATGTGGTGATGATGAGGAGACCTTCTGCTTCCACTAGTGATGCTACAGTTCAAAAGCAACCAAAAATAATCTGACATTTAAAAGACATTTTGGGGACTTTCAGATAAGGTACCATCTATAATCACATCAGGAATGACTACTTGTCTGTCCGTCTTAAATGCAGAAGACTTGTAAGCTGTGCAAATGGCGGAAAAAGAAATTTGATTTCTTATGAATAGGTATACTAATAGTGAATTCTTTTGACATTTTGCCCTTTCCAGAATATCACTTTGATTCACCCTCTTTGTAGGAAATGTAATTCGGGATACAATCTTTCACCTGTCTTTCTTCTTTAATGCCTGAGAGAGAGAGAGCCAGGAAGGGGAACTGGCAGAAGCCACCAGTCAAATGTTACTGCAAAGTGCCAGAAACATCACAATAGAGCTTCTGTGTAAAGAAAAGAGCTAATGGGTGCACACACACACACACACACACACACACACACACACACACACACACACACACACACACACACACACACAGCACATCCCTCCCCTCTGCTCCTGGGCAGGCAGCCACTGGCCCTCTGCAGCCTCTCGGTCAATAGACGTTTATTGTGCTTCCTCCAACAGGAACCTGCTGCAGAAACCTGTTACTGTGCCGTATGCAGGCCAGAACAAAAATCCATCAATATAGCCAAAGGTGGGGTGAAATACAGCCATGTACTGCTCCTGTGCTGCTGTGGGTATTTTAAGGAGCACCCAAATTGCATAAAGAAAACACATGCTGCGGTCCGTTTTCACACGGCGAGCTGATTTTGTGGAGACTTTTTCTTTGGTACAGTTGTCCAGGTTTCTGGGTTATCCACACTAACTATTCGTAGCCTAATTTTAGCAACGCTATCTCGGAAAACTAGTAGATTAAATGCTTTAAAATATTGCTCAGACACTCCAACTCTCTAAATACCAGCACACGTTATTGTCGCCACGTGTATTTCAGTTGTATATGAGCTGGATTGGAAGCAGAACTCACGACTGTGGTGCATGAATATCACTGACTGAGAAAATGCAGTTGTTTTTATTCAACTTCGGCCCTTGCTTTTGTTTACACAGTACATTAGCACTGGTCATCTACCTGCAGAAGTCTGACAATGCAGCTGAAATATCATTTTTCCACTATACGCAGTGCTGTACTCCATATAATGCCTGTGCTGTCGCTCCTTTGTTTCTTTGAGACAACATGCCATTAGCTAGATAATCATGCTTGTTCCCATTATCGCCGCTCATTTTAATGAGGTGTGTACAACCACAGCATGGCCTCCAGAGATGAGCCATCACACAAGGCCCCGTTCTCTCCTGCATTTTATAATGCTCTCGTAATGGGCCTGAATAAAATAAGCATTTTTGTAGTAGATCTGCTATGTTTTGGGCACTGCAGTGTGAGTCATTCAGTCAACGTGTGGAGACGATTCTTAAAAAAAAAAAAAAAACTTATCGTTAAAAGGAAATTTCGCCTTATTTTACGTGGCTGTCCAAACTGTGTTGATTGGAAAAGTAAACAGTTGAAGCTCTAAATTCCTCATTCCACGCTGGCTGGATATTTTCTAGAAGAAATATGCAATGTCTCCACCATCAGAGAGAGCTGTGATGCATGACCTGCTTGACTCGGCTGATAAATGATTTATCAAAAGTGCACATAGCCAGGCTAGGTAAGGGCTGTGGACACGGAGCGATGCAAGCAAGGGAGGAGAGCAACGAGAGCGAGCTCTGAACGTGAGAGCAGAGTAGTTGGCGCTCCAGATGGTTTCAGTGACAAGTGTGATCATCACCGGGAATTACGCTGCGCTTGTGATACTCCGGCTGCACATTGTGCGATATTTCAACTCTAATTTCAGCTGCACAACACGCCGCAAGATGAGTGCCTTAAACATGAATGGCTTTTGAAATCGACCGCAACAACATAACCAGGCACACG
Source organism: Embiotoca jacksoni (assembly GCF_022577435.1). Taxonomy (NCBI): domain Eukaryota; kingdom Metazoa; phylum Chordata; class Actinopteri; family Embiotocidae; genus Embiotoca; species Embiotoca jacksoni. The sequence goes on along the minus strand of NW_027185285.1, from coordinate 297,831 downwards.
GCCAATGTTTGCAGCCAACTGTAGGTAGCTTAAAAATAGTCTCATTTAAAGCATAGAGAGGTTTACAAAACATCAAACCAGCTCGGTTAGAGTTTTTGAAGTGGATTTTGTAAAATTCTTCCTTGTAAACCCTTGTTGTAAACCAGATTTTGCTGTCACTATGAAACCACCAATGAAATGACTATTTACATTTCTGTATCAAATGAGCTGAAATTGGTCAAATCTACATTTTGAGGTCCAGGAAGATTTTACATTCTGTCATTTGCGTTTTAGAAATGTTCCTCACCATTACCACAGTTTTAAGGTTTAAGCATGTGTTCTGTAAACGAAAGCTTTGGGATAAATATTGATACTAATCCATCCCAAGTTGAAGCGCATTGTATTGCGCTGTGTCGTGTTGACATTTTATTTATGCAATTTGGCAGTTTCAGTGCTTTGATTGGAACATTTCCTTTCTGCGGTGGGAACAAAATCTTTTTTTATTGACAAACGCTTAAATGCTTCATAGCGTGGAGACATTTCTGGTATCTTTGTGTGTTTTGTGTGTGAGACTATATGTCTGACATAAAACACTCACCATAGTGTCTTTTCAACTGTTTAAATTACCTCCTCTTGGTGGCAGTTGAGCAGCTACAGCTATGTGGACTTTCTTTGAGCAGAGTACTTTATCACTCTTGACTTTCCTCCCTAGTGCAATCATTTTCTCTTTCTTTTCCAGCCACATGAGTATTTCATCTCACTGTCCTTCTTTCTTTTTTTCTTTTTTTTTCCTCAAAGCTCTCCCCGATGTTTAAAAACTCCCTCATTTGTACATGATGCAGGTAATGTGTCTGTTACCATGATCCTCATTTTTACATCAATCTTCACTGGAATGAGAAGACGTGGAGAGAGAGAGAGACAGAAAAACGATGAGAGTGGTGAAGAGAAGTGGGTCTGAAAAAAAGAAGAAAATGCTGCAAGTGTTGTCCATTGCTATGAATACAAATTGCGTCCGTCAAGTGCTGAAACTGAGTGATATTAACATTTGGCTCAGACAAAAATATGCTCCCCCTGGCTTAAAATATAGTTGCCGTTTTCTCTGCATCTTCATCTCAGACGCCCATTATAATTGACATTAATTCAGTGTTAGAAAGCTGTGAAAATGTAATTTCCAGTTCGAGAGCTCCAATCGCAGCTTAGCCGGAGTGGAGAGCATTACACTGTCTGTTGAATTGGTTTTGCCTGGCTGAGATTGCTCCGGCTCCTCAGCTGAGAGGGACGGGTTAATAAAACGACAGCGGAGGAGGCAGAGAGAGAGCAATACAGGCAGATGGATAAGAAAGGAGCAGGAGTGTGGTTATTTAGTGGTAAAGGGAGGAGAGAGGGTGTGTGTGTGTGTGTGTGTGTGTGTGTGTGTGTGTGTGTATGTATGGGGGGGGGGTGTTAGTGATTGACTTGATTTCACCTGTATGTCATCCATAGGGAGCGGGTCTGGCTCCATCAGCTGGCCTAGAGCTCTGATGCAGCTTCTTAATGCCACTCCTGCCTACATCACGGGGCTATTTGCAGCGAGGCGCTGTGGTTTGATGGTCAGACATATTGGTCATCATTGCCTCTTTGCAGGAAATGAACAAACACAGGGGAAAAGCAATTTCTTGTGTGGCTTTCCTTTCCTCCGTCTCTCCTGTAAATACAGTTCGGAGATTTGCTGTAGTGTGTTCATTCATGCTGAAAATCTGTCATTATTGCTTCGTTGACAACGGTTAACATTTTTCTGTCTTCCTGGGTCTTCGTTGCCGTCTCCTTTCTATTGTCTGATTAATTTTGATTGTGTGCATGCGCCTCTTGTCTGTCAGGTGCTTTTGTGCCACTGTGTTTTAACCTTTTGTGGGATTTGTTCTGCTTAGTGGCTGTCTGGTTCCCCCAAGAACTGTTTGGCTCCACCACAAGTCTGAGTGATAGTTTGGACTTCTCTCAGGACTCCTCGCAGCTAACCGGGCAACGCTGGCAAGTCCTCGTGTTTATGAGACAGCGGGCATGTGTTCGGTCCCACCTGGCAGGGGGAGATAGATGGAGAGGGGGGCTTGAAGGAGCGTGAATGAGAGGCCTGTTGTGACACAGTGGGGACTGGGTGGGCATATTGGAGAGCAGCAGGTGCTCAGCCAATCTCGGTAGTGGCCTGAGCCCCCAAAATGGCCACCTCAAAGGAGGGCGATCCTCTGATTGGTTGCAGAGCGAAACTGACAGGGGCAGCGACCACGTTGCTCTGCCAAGGGCACAGTCTGAGTGCACCTGGCCCGGAGTCACATGACCGGAGATGTCTCAGACAGGCCCTGTGTGTGGTGTTTGTGCGTGGCCGCTTTGAAGTCCTTGATTTTGGCTTGTCTGTGTTGTGACCACACGGGGAGTGGAGGCCCCGCTCTTCCTCTCAGGAGAGCCAGTGGGCGTGGATGTGGCTGCTTTTCAGCGGATGCCTCTTTTGTTTTTCAGCTAATTTGATTTCTTTTTTTCTATTTTCTCACGACTCTCAGGGGTGGGCGGTCTGTGTTCAGTGTCTTCGCTCGTAGAATACCAATAAAACACCCACTAGTACCAACTTAAACATCCAACAAACCAAGAGCCAAGAACGTCTGTCTCCTCTTCGTGAGTCTTTTGAACTGTGTGGACAGAGAGCGGCTGCTGCTGCCCAAATATTCCACTCATCTTCTTAAAGCGTTGCGTAAATAAACCATTAGCATATCAAAGTTAGTCTTGTCAAAACACTCAACACAAGCTGGCCTCATTCATCAAGTGAAAGCCATGGAGTGCACATTTATTGCCCAATAACACGCAAAAGTGTGTAATACACCCATCAGTTCACAATATGATACCGTTTCAGTGTCACAGTTTGTCTCATGTAGGTATGAAAAAAAGTAAGTTGCATTAGTTTTAGGCACCAAAAACTACATGGTTAGGTTTAAGAAAAGATTGACTGAAGATATGTAATTTTATATAAGCAACGTGACATTTGTCAATTAAAGCGCTTCGTGTAAGTTAAATACGATACATTATGTACATAACTTACTTCCATAATTGAAAGAAATGAATGTTGACTTTGTACTTTTTTTACATGACCTCCTTCTTTGACCCTGGTCACACATGCATGTGCTTTTCACACTTAGGCGAGGCAAAACGTGAAACTGACACGGTATCTTCATGTATTACACACTTTGGCATGATACTGGGCTGCACATTTAATTGTCTGCACTGCACCTCTTAGAAGGCATGTGGAACCCAACAGCTCCCACAAGATACCGAACAACCGTATGGACATGCTTGAGGTCACATTGATAGTTTCTCTAAATAGTACATATAGGTTATAGGTTTATATTGCAGTTATTTATTTATTGCAGAAGAGGCTCATGTTTGTGCTTTGTATTATAAAGAACTGGCAATATTGACAGGGCGTAATGATTGACCGCATGCCCTTTCCCTATCACACTTCTCCCCTGTCAAACTTTTCTCCTTGACCCTGAATGACCTCAGGGAGGGGGGGGGGGGGTGGCAGGACACGGGAAGATGAAATTACCATGAGGAAAAGAGCAACCTCCCACCTCTGGCTGCCGCTGATCCTCATCACCAGCTCGCAAAGGAAAACTGCAGCTATTATGTCATTATGTCTGGCCTCAGCAATAAAAGCCTGTGGAGGAAAATGAAGAGAGATAAGAAGAGGGGGGTGGGGAAGAGAAGACTGAATAGCACAGTCTATTGTTGTGAAATTGTTCATTTTTCTGTGTCAGGGCAAAAGGGAAATCAATAGGAGTTATTGATGTTGAGCTCAGGGCTCACTTGTATCATTGCTGCTTTGTCATGTTTCTCTCTCTCTAAATTGTGATTTTGAAAGTGTGTGTGTGTGTGTGTGTGTGTGTGTGTATATGGTGTTCGAGGTTGTATGCTTTTAATTGTGTGTGTGTGTGTGAGTGAGTGAGTGTGTGCTGTCGAGTCCCTGAGCAGATGGTAGAAAGACACCCGTAGTGCAGCACCGTGTCCGTCACTCACCTTTGGAGAAAATGTGTTTAGATGCTGTAAATGACAGTGAGAACATATATATATACATATATATGTACGTATATACATATATATATATATATATATATATATGTATATGTGGGAGGCTAAGATGCCAAAATCTAAATAATATGCTTAGTTTTATATTTTAACACCATTCTCGACTAGATCATCAATCACCAACGTGTGTCAGATACGAAAAGATTCTCTCCTTGACATTCAGCTCCTTTTCTCAGGAAAATATAAACAGCTCTTCAATTAGAGAACCTCAGCTCTTGCTTGCATGTTCCACTGAACAGTCCGGTATCTTCAGCATTTACATCCATATTGAACGAGTCCACCTCATGATTTACACCCCCTGCCAGTGTTCAGTGAGAATACAGGAAGTAGTTTGCCCTTCGTGCAGCAAAGTGAAAATTAATGGTGTCTGTCTTGCGTGCGGGAGTTTGCATCATATCTCAGACTTGTAATTAACATTTGCCTTTTTAGTAACCTTAGCCACCATCTGTCCTTAACCAAATCTTCTATTTGTCTCAACTTAACTGTGCAGTTTATCTGACAGAACCACAATACCCACTCTTTTCAAACACATTTTTGGCAACACGCCTGTCTGAGTTGCATGCACCGCAGGAAGTGCCCGGGTAACACTCTCCCCCTCTAAACTGCATGAAAACTAAAGATTTGTACCATAATGTGTGTCTTTTCTTTTTTTAAATGGATTTTTATAATTTGTATAAAAAAATTAAAAAAAACGTATCGTTCAAGAATCAAAGTCAAGGTACCGGTATCTAAATTTTTTCCAACCATACCCGGTATTATGAAGATTCACCTTACACAACTGCTTTCACTGCTCACAACCGCTGTGGGTTGTACGCTACACAAACCATTGCTGTCATGTGCAAACATTGTAGAAAGAATCTGAAAATGTTATGAAATAAACGGGTTCGGAAGAATGGTGCAAATCAATGTTTTTATCTGGCGATATGGTCAGATCCAAGGTTTGATACAGGAGGGATTGACAGACAACTTCAGGGGTCTTCATAATTCTTTAATCTCAGGGGTCCGGAAATTATGACTCTGCTTTTCTTTTGTATACCATCCGTGTCTGTTCTCAGCTTCGGAGTTGTTAGTCTCGTCTGTCTTTCTTTCACTTTCACCCAGCTTCGCAAAATACATGTTTCTGTAAATAACACTTGTATATTCTGGTTTCACAAAAGCTCTTCTTGTTTCCAGGAGACAGACCTGAGTCAAGCTATCATTATTGGTTGCCATCATTATTGTCGCCCACACATTCACTATACAACAGTCAATCTGTGTCATTTTCTTTTTCCGAACAGATCATTTGCACACGCACACACACATGCACAGGAACACACACACACACACACGTATAGTAATTAAGTTTTAAAATCTGAAATTAAATCACAAACAGGCTTATTTCCTTGGCAATGGCACGGTGATCTCTCTCGTAACTGGCTATTTAGAGTGGGCCTGTGTTATTGTCTTAGCAAAAGAAGTAATCAGTGTGAGGAAGATAAAGACTGAATTACAGTAGAATAGATGAAAAAAGAGGGAGGTTGAGAGGACTGACAGAGAAAAACAGAGAACCTTTGTGAAAGCAATTGCTGGAAGTATACATCTCTAATCTGTTTAATTGTACATGCTGTTTAAACAGGTAATCCATTTTTGAATACCTCCGTTTTTACTTGGCGAGCACTTTGTGTTGAGCTAAGAGCTCCTTGTTTGCCGTTTGCTGTCGTCGTGAAAGTATCTCAATGACAGACACATCTGTACTTAAAAACATTAGACTGAAAACAATCTAAAGACAAGTTGTTTCTTTTGCTTCTCAAAGCATTTATAATCATAATCTGTAAATCTGAGCATATACACTGCTTCAGAAACTGAAAGATGGACACCATCTATCAAATTGACATGCGTTTATTGAAATTAATTTTCCTTTTTGTCTTTTTCAGCAGCAAAACTGAACTGTCTAACCGGCAGTTGGCAAATATTTGATTAAAAAAATTAGTTTATCGCGGTTCGCGTTCAAAGTGATGTGTGTACACATTCAAGTGAAAAAGCGTTTAGATGCATCCAGTAGATTTTCATGGACTGTATTAAATGTTACTTAACAAAAATCCCCAGCAAGTACAAGAAAGCCACAGAAAACTGCAGAGCAGCAGGGGAAATAAACCACTAAGTCAAAAAAAAATAAAAAATAAAATAAAAAAATCACGAGTATTTCTCGCAGCCAACCAGCTGAATACCTGCACCTCTAACAGAATTGCATGTCGTTCTGGCTGCCAGCTTTAGCTAAGTCAACAAACCTAAACGCGCACTTGTTTCTGCCGCAAGGAAACCTCCCCAGTGTGAGATGCGTTTTACGCTCGCGTGGCTGCAGCGGCCAGCTCTGGGCACTCCATGTGGACTTCTGACTTCTGCCGAGCTAACTTTCCACCGCTGTGCCAGAACCTGACCCCAGCCTGGAGGCCTGCTCCGGGACTCTGGGACTCCTTTGTAAGCCAGGGTGACATTCTGGTGTCGGATGCTTCCTCATAACCGTCTCGGCTGGTTTCTGACAGGTCTGAAAGTTTTATTAGAAAAGCCACCGGGTGCCGCTTACGTGTTTGTGAATGGAGGAAAAAAAAGAATCTGCCCGCGGCGGTTTTATTTTCTGTCCTTTCCTCTTCTCATTGTGATAAGTTTTTAGACAAGAGTAATCTGAGAGAACCGAGCCCAGAAGAGAATGTGTATATATAAAGAGTTGGGCCATTCATCTTCTGGGAGCTTTGACACTTGGTGAATTGATTGCCATTGCCCCTACCAAGTTAGAAAAAAAAAAAAAAACTACAATACTATAGTGTTTGTTTTGGAAAGATTCGTTCCATTACAGGGGCTAACGAAATGTGTAGAAAGTTTGGGTGTGGAAATACTTTGTTGGGGTGTTTCTTTGCTGTGGCCGGTGTTGTTCTGGGTGATGGGTTTGTGTGGTGTAAAGTCACTCAGCGGGGGAGGCAGTGATTTATGTGTCATGCGGGAGGGAGGCTACACATCTTGCTGACACAACTCAGCCATCAACAGGAGTTATGTCCAGCCGAAACCACAAAGCAAACTCTGAAGGTGGACCAAAACAGGACATAAAGTAAGCTTTGGTTATTACCTCTCACTTTCTCTCACACACACACACACACACACACACACACACACACACACACACATGCAAACACACACACACAAACACAAAAGCCTCCAGGCCGGCCCTCCTCCACTGCTGTTTGCTCATCTGTTCCTCTTTGCCCAGCAAGAAATGTATGCATTGCCACGGAGCATAAATAAACATGGATCCACACAAGCAAAGGCATAGATGCACACATGCAATGCAAAACAAACAAGGCAAATCGCACTGTAAATAAACACATTTAAACACATTCAGACGAGCAAACAAAAATACCCTCCCACTTATAGGAATCAGCTGCAGACCTGTGGGCAGTTTGCTGGGAAGAGATATACTAATTAGTATTTGTTTATTAGTAGATTGTTGAGGTCTGTGCTCATTATCTTATCAGAACGACACAGACCGATGGATGCAATTGTTGTCCATAACAAAGAATACGCTATTGTTCTCTTTGTGCATGTAAGTGCATGATAACGCATAAATAACATGCATACTTTTGCTGTCGTGGTCTTGAGGTGTCAATCTCTGGCTCGCTTCGCTCTTCTGAATTACCAACTGGAAGTCGGAGCCAGACGGCTTTTATATTGCTGCCATTTGACAGCAGAGGCAAAAAACTCCGCAGCAGCGGTGCACACAACAAAGTTGCCATTCTGTTACTCGCTCTGGCCCCTGAGTCCAACAGCAGTTGCTGCCAACTTGGTGATATGCCATCCAAAACTGGCCACGATTGCTCTGGACTGCAGCCAGTGTATCTATCCCCCCTTACCCCCCCCCCCCCCCCCCCCCCCACACACACACACACACACCACCCCCTCCCTTCTTATGAACTACACATGCTCACAGAATAATACACAGCTGTGCTTGCAGAGCCAATGCAATGATATACAGGAGCATGCTTGTGTGTGCCGTCGGCATATGCATGCAGGCCGTCGGCGCGCACACGCACAAATCCACTCGCACACGGAAACCTGTCTGAGCGCTTTGATGCATTTCAGCCCGAAGCAAAGAAAGTTCTCCAAGTTTGGGGAAGGTTTCGACGTCGACAGTCACGGCAGCACAATGTCCTGAGTAGCAGGTCGGGACAGCATTAGTGACCTTTCATAATGCAGAGCAAGATGAAGCAGGGGTGAGGAGAGAGGAGGTGGGCAGCCAGCTAAACACACTCCAGCCTTTGCGTCATGTTGGAGTGTGTGCTCAGGGCTACACGGGTCTGATTAGGAATGGCTCAGTGGCTTTTTCCGTACCAATAAACCACCCGTGTCCACATTTCCTCTCCCTGTCTTATTTTTCTCCATCCAGCTCTTCCTCTATTTCCTCTCAACATTATATACTTTTTGCTTGTGCACTGCTGAGTGACTCACCTCTGCCAGGTAACGAACAACATGTCTTGGACGTAAGTGATCTAATTAACATTCTCGTGCATCACCCGCCGCGGTTGCCGTGACGTCAGTGTCTCTGTGGAAACTGGTTCGGGGGGATCAGGGTCAGATTCGCCTTGTGCCACAATCATATTACCATTCATCCCGTCAGGCTGTCAGATAACACATTTTAAACAAATGTTGTGTATCGCTTGCCTGCTTTCTATCCTCTTAATAGCCATAATTTACAATCAACATTGTTGTTGTGTTGCGACTGATGATGAATAGTCTTCGTCTGAAACACCTGCAGGGCACACTTTATGGGAAGAGAAATCCAACAGCGGCAAGAGCTTACAAAACACTCCACTGCCTCTCTAATGTGTGTTTAATTGTCCAAACCAGACTTATATTGTGTGAGAAAGCCTGGGAGCTGGTGTGAGCAGGAGGAGGGATTTCAGCCTGAGATTAGTCAAACTCGTTCAGTGATAGGGGAGTGGACATGGGTTTTATTACTCTATAATCACCTCAACTGATCCAGCGAGCGGCTGAGATGCTTTTCTCCACAGAGAGGTGACGGATGAGGACCGTGTCTCCTCGCTGACACTGTTCGGATAGTTTGGGCGACGTAATCTCATATCTAGAAGTGCAGCAACATTATAATGATCTCAAGAGCTGTTCTCATGCACGTGGGACATTATATTACATTTTCAGTTCGGTTTAAAGACCCCAGTTTTGTCTATTGCAGTTTCTTAAGATGAAATCATGTTTTGAGCATTGTTGAGTAGCAGCAGACACATTTACTGTGGTTGAAATTGTTTGTCTAAATGCTCCTGTTCTGCCTCTTATTGCTGTAATAGCCTGTTTCATAGTGTTGTTGGACTGATAACACCAATAATGTGTGTTCACACCAGAGGAAGTGTGGTAAATTATCTGGTAAACATACTGTTAAATCATCTACAATTTGTCAACATCAGCATCATGCTATGTTAATTTGACCAGTAGTACAAATACAACAGTTATAGAAAATATTATCTCATATAATAATTAGTTTTAGTATGTGCTTTACATATTTTCAGTATCCGGTGTATCTCATGATGCTTTATGTGTAGGTGGTTCAACTCTGGATTAAATTTCACCTGAAAATATGGACCAATTTACCCTCGAGGATAATAAAATAAAAATTTTAATTGAGGCAGTGTAATAATCACCTGGTGTCATTCCATCTTTGTTGTAAATTGAATATAATATCAATCACCACCTGTCACCATAGAGGCCAACAACATGCAGTCCAACATTTCTGCTGCTTTTCCCACATGATTTAATTTGATTGACCAGCTTCATGGCAGAAATCTAGGAACCAGTTCTGTTTAACCCAGTGATCTGAAGCTTCCAGTGCAATATATTATGAGAAAGGTCAGTCATTTTATAGTTATTTCTAACAAAACCAATAGAATACAAAAAGAAAATGCTTTACCTGACTGCATACCCAGTTTGCCTTTGTGCAATTCGTCAGTCTGAGCAGAAGACCTTTGCATCCTTGTGTGGTCTCTGTAAACTATTCATGTCATGTGTTCACTGGTTTTGCTCTGCTGCTGTAGCCTCGTGTTGCCAGACGCAAATGACCTGCATGAATAAATGAGTCTGGGTACCCTCCATGGGGAACCGTTTCCAGTCGATGCATCCTAACGGGCGCAGACCTCGGGTTTATTTTCAACTGCAGCCTTTAACCAATTGGCATTGACCAACTTAGGCGCTGAAACCTTACTACTGCTGCAACTACATATAGAAGACGGAATGGGTTGCCCTCTGATCATGAGGTCGGTGGTTCAATCGCCGGGTTTTATCCACGTCAAAGTGTCCTTGGGCAACAACAATGAACCGCAATTTGCTCCTGATGGCAGGCGAGCGCTTCACATGGCAGCTCTGCCGTTATTGGGATGTGAATGTGTGTGTGAGTTTGTGAATGGGAGGCAAACTGCAAAGCGATTTGAGACTGCTAAGGTGATAAAGCACTATATAAGTACCATTTACCAATTAAAGCTTTACCTTACCGGCAACGCACTTAACCACCAACATTTGTCGCTGAATGGTTGGCCCCTTTAGAGCGGCCGAGCAAACCTTAATGTAAAAACACGTTCCAGACTACAATCATAGCAAAGAAGACCAAAGCTGCAGTCTGGCTAAGTCGGCCTACAGCTGCTACACAACTCGCCCGAAGCATCTGCTGCTGCTCACGTGCAGATTTTAATTAACCCCAAACCTGCTCTTATGCTCCGATTATATTTTCTGGCTGACTAAACTTTAGAAACATAGCAATTTAAAGGAAGATATTAGGGTTTAAAATTCCTACAACAGACAAAAGTGTTAACAGTGACAGGTGAAATGATCTGAGCCTACGGGAAGATGTGAATACGTAATGTCGTCTCCCATAGCGATCGACAGTGACGTGGCATTTATTAATGCACTAAACCCCCAACTGCTCTTTTCAAGCTGCTCAGTGGCCAAATAGGGAACAGCTAAAAGGGCATCTCCCTAATGTTTGACTATGTAAATGGGGTGACGCCCTGCAGTAAACATGACGTTGATGTTGGGATTTATTGACCCGTTTGAATTGAACACAGAACAGATGAGAGACTATTTAGATAAACAGTCACCTGCTACGCTACAATTTTAATTGTCAAATTAAACACCGCCACAAACACAGCAGCGATATCAGCTCATTCAGTTCCTATGGTGATGTTCGACAGCAGTACAGCAGACGGATGACCTCTCGTCCTCAAATTTTACTGACATAAATACTTTAACTCAAGCAGTCTGCTCATAATCCCAAAATGTAGAACAGCTGTTTGCAGGGTGAGGAAGTATTTCAACTGCGACTTGCCGCTGTTATTCACCACGTAATTAGCTGCTGACAGGTGGTTAGTCTGCCTTCTTGATCGTATGGGCTGAAAACAAATATCCTTCACATTTCAGACGCTTCCTAGAAAAATCATGCAGGAAATATAAATCCTGTAACCGACTCTGTTGGTGCAGGAAGCTCACGTGAGTCTGGAGGAAATCAAGCAGGTGTCTGGGAGGTTCAAACTAAATGCCAAAGTTAGCAACCTGCTGTTAAACGAGTATGTTTACCAATCACACTTTAGCATGTTGTCATGGCAACTTTTGCTAATTAGAAATAAACATAAAGCACATCTGAGGCTGAGGGAGAGAAGTCAGTGGTGCACCAAAGTTTGGCCAAAGTTTTCATTCAAAATCATAAATGTCAACCTCGAGGTGGTGTTCCTCTTTTGGGCCTCATTGAATGTCCGTGGAGAATTGAATAGCTGTCAAATTGTCACTGAGATATTTACTTTTAGCCCAGAGTGCCAACCAACCAAAGGTCAATGCTGACCACAGTGCAATGCAGCCAGCATGGCTAAAAACAAATAAACTCACAACCGTTTATAAGGCGAAAGCGCGGCTCGCTTTGAAGTCTACCTGTGGTGATAAAAACGGCCCATCGCAGCCACAAACTCCGTGATAAACAATCAAAATTTGTCTTTCACAGTCACAGATAAAGCTGGTTTATTTTCTGCGGACTCCCTTTAAGATGTCTATCAGTCAATTTATAAGCCCAAGCAGTGGATACTGAATATCGTTGCCAAGCCTCTCCATCTTTTCCGTCTTATCAGACCTCCTCTAGCACAGCTCAGTCACACAAACAAGTCGCACACACACACACACACACACACACACACACACACATATATACACACAACCTCTAATCCCTCTGGGAAATATGTGTGCATCCACCTGAAAACACAGGATGGAAAAAAATGCTATCCTCTAAAATATCAATAACTCCTATCAATCAATCTCTCCCTCCTCTACTTCTGATGTTAAAAGAAAAGAGTTTCTGTGTAATAAGAGGCCGATCCCCGGCGTAAATGACAAACACAGACAAACACAGATGAAGACGTATACATACACACACGCCGACAAAGAATATGAAAGCACGCGCTCACACATTTTAATTAGCAGCACTTTAGTGCAAAAAGCACTAAACCGTAGGCTAATTAATCTCCACAGTCTGTGTTTTCATTGCTAAACCACCTCAGGGAGAAGTCCAGGTTGGTCTCTGCATTGTGGAATTTATCTGTTGGGAAACGGGGAAACAATAAAGTTGAAAATCTTAAGGGGTCACAGGGGAAAGGCTGTCAGATTAATATGCCGTTAAAGGCATTTGCTTATGCGGTACACCGATGGGTCAATTCCCACTCCGTGAATGTGGAATGCCAACGATCTCTGCCGGCTTCCTGTGTGTGTGTGTGTGTGTGTGTGTGTGTGTGTGTGGGTTGTGTGCGAGTTCAGCGTGGTCACATACTGCTTCTCATTACAAATCCCCTCATGACTGTATGCAATTTGTGGCTCTGCTCTGTAGCCTTTTGTCAGCAGGCAGGCCAAGCACCGTCTCTCTCTGTCTCCCTTGCTCACCATCACCCCCTTTCCTCAGCGCAGTCTGTGTCCGTCGCTCCGTCTCTTCCTCTCTCTCTCTCTGCCGTTTCCCGGGACCAAACCCCTGTCTGCAAATTGTAGTAATTAGCCAAGAACATCTACGATTGTGTGTGGGGTTTTTTTCCAGGCGCGGATGGCGTCACCTCTGTCCGTGTAGGGATGAGATGACTGGGCTCTCTGTGCCTGTCGGAGCTGCTTGGAATAGCAGCGACAAGAAGGGAAACTCAAGAATGCAGAATCAGAGCGTGAACCCACAAAGGTACTTCTAATCCTCCCGGCGTCTCGGCGGTAAAGGGCAAATGGCTGATCAGATTGCTGAAATCGAGGAGAGACATCCTGCTGTAATAAACCTGCCTGTGAGTGGGAGTAGATTGTCAAGATAAACTGCGATGGCTGCGTAATTTCACAAACAAAGCGGCGGCTGATTTGTCTTTATCATGACAAGATGTAGACGTCAGTGCGAGTGTCCGGATGACTGTTTTCTTTTGATGGATATGCAGGCTGATGGGGAAAGGTGGGCCAGTGCAACAGAGATGATGCCGCCCAGTGCAGCCCCGTGTCGAACGCAGAGACACACGGATACACACACACGCACACACACACACACACACACACACACACACACACACACACACACACACACAACTGGCACCATATGACTAATCCTCTTAAGTGTCAGACTGAACTGTGGGGGCACAGCAGGTCTTGTGCTCCCACTGTGGGTGCTGGCCTCATTTCCACAGCTCATTTCCTGCCCCGGGCAACACCTTTCTGCAGCTCCTCTGTGACTCCAGTGTCTATCCCAAAAAAAAAAAGACCCCTCCCCGCGGCCCCCTTCTCCAGTTCTCTAACTCTTAAGTATCAAATACTTACACCAGTAGGTTTGAAATGTGGAAAGTTTTGTAGCGAGCTCTGGAGCTTTGATTTAAAATAATTACAAAAGATTCTGATGGAAAAAAAAAAAAATGCTTTCAAACCATTCACAGCAATTTATTTGCTATTGATCTGCAGCTTCAATTTCTTTCAAACACTTTAAGTTTATCCACAACAGAGATTATTAGAACTCCAACCCTTCAATTATAGTGGTAATTTCATGATTTGGTCTCTAAAGAGGTTTCCAAACTTTTGGCCTCGTGATTCTTTACAAGATGCAGTCAAAATGAACAGAGTGTAGCACCGTAATGTGCATGAAGCAGAGGGAGGAAATCATTTTGGTTAGTAAGTACTCCAAGTTAAATCGCTTGATTAACATCATAAGATGAACACGTTTCTGTGGCCTGTGGTACGCGAGTATTTGCGATATTCACTATGAACCTGAAACTTGAGCAGAGCGTGGGCAGCGGAGAACTTTGAAATGCTTCAGAAATCGTACGTCAATCAAGTAATGAGCTGGACGAGTTTTTAGTGATGTTTGCGTTTCGCAAGGGGCAGACCATCACTCCACAACACGAAGAAGGTTTCACCATGTCAGGACCGCAACCAAGACCATGCAGGTGTTTTTCTATGAGATTTGCCGGGTTATGCATCATGAACTAGTCCCTCCGGGTCGGACTGTCAAGGAAAGCCTGCTCACAGCTCGTTGAAAGGTTTCTCGCCCACACAGTTATAGCTCCCAACCACTCCTACTCGCTCCCTGCAACTTCTTTCTGTTCCCCAAATTGATGTATAAGCTGGAGGGTCACCGTTTGACACTGTGGAGGGGATGCAGCATGAATCGCAGGTGGTGTTTGACGCGCGTACAGAATGAGACCTCCCTGTCAGGGTTTAAAGCGTGGCAGGAGCGCTGGGAGCGGCATGTTGCTGCTACTTTGAAGGCGTCGGCAACCAGATTTAATTTTGGTTGTCGTAGTCGCAGTCCCAGAATTTTTTGATCGCAACTCCCATAGCTAAGAACGGAGCAATATCTGCAAGCAGTTTGACAAAAGAGTGATGTTTTGGTTTTTTTCAACAGTTTTTTCTTAGACATGAAGAAGTTTAGTATCGAAGGTGGTGAAATAGCACAGGAGTGGCTCGAGTTCAAGCTTCTACAGATGGTTTGATACATCCTGGCTCCCTATTTGATGCTCAGAATGACAATTTTTGGTGGAATATTCCTTTAACGCTCCCCTCCACACACCTTTTGGCCCTTTTTCCTGTTGTTTCTTGTCTTGGGTGGTTCCCCTACCTCAGTTTCTCTGACATTTCATCCATCGTGTGAGCTCATCTTGTCAATGCTTTAATGTCTGGCAGGGTTGCAACAGCAGTTAAGTTGTCAAACAACACTGACAGTTATAAAGGTAAAGCTTTTAGTTGCTGCCAGAGTGCTTCGACTCACAGTTGACGGGCTTATCAACTCTCACCTCTACGTAAATGCTGTCGGGATAAAGCAGCTTTCCAAGTGCGTAGCAGTTTAGGCAGAAAGCCTCAGAGTCTCAGCTATCTGCAGGGAGACTGATCAGTGGACTGTTTAAAGAAAAAGAAAAAAAAAAAAAAAAAAAAAAGGTTTGAAGTCTCAGAATCAGCTGGATGGCAAAATGGTTCTTTGCCAATTAAAGAGCTCAAACAGCATCTCGCATAAAGCTCCTGAAACATTGAAGAGTCATTTAAAAGCAGTACATCAGTGCTCTGCTGCTGCTGCTGCTGCTGGTGCAGTGCAGTTCAATTTAGTTTTTGCCGGCTGAGAGGTGTGCGCGGTGTGCACATTACCTAGAAAGACTGACTCATTCCTCAGGCTGCAGTGTAGTTTGACTTGCAGGGCAACATGAAAGCACATTAACACAAGAAGCGAACAGTTACAGGGGTTTTTTTCGGGACGGGATAGGGAAAGCACATGGATGTGGAAGATCTCTTTTTTGTTTTTGTCTTGGCAGTGTAGCTTGATAAATATTGAGCACTGCGAACGATTTGTTTTTCTTAATCATTCTGACATAAATGAACCAGTTGGTTACAGTCTAACAGCTCTCATGCCAATAAACTTGGAAGGAAACTTGAGCCAGAAATCCTCTTTTCTCTGTACAGTCAAGTTGTTGCTTTATTTTTAGACTTTAGTGAAAGTACAACAAAATAGCCCTAACATTTTACCACTTACATCTTTAAAATAGCGACAACAGCATTAATTTCAGAGAATCAAATTGACACGACTGGAGTTGATGAGAAAAATAGTGTTAAATGGGCAAAATAAAATTAGAAGTTGTGACTTTTTTTTTTCTTTTTCCTAAAAAGCACTTGTGGTAGTAATGCTCACACACACCTTCACAATATTTCAGCCTTTAGAAAATCTAATTTCCAGCTCTTAACGAGCCGTCATCGCTTGAATCCCTTTTCAGCATTACTGTACAGGTTTTCCTATTAAATATGGCAACAGGAAGCAACTTCGGGCAGAAGCTAGACGGTTCTAGGGTCTGCTGAAAAACATCGTCTTTCAAAACAAGTTTCTTCTCCAGACATCCTGCTTCAACACGGCTCTCCTCACTCGCACACTCTCCGCCGCCGTGCCGTCCTCTTTATTAGAGCGCTTTCAGGAAATTAATTCCACTTTAATTCCCGGAACCAGACGGCACTTTCACTATCACAGCTTCCTCGTGTCCAGAGGGCCAGTCCAGTTTGCCATCATTTCAAAACAACACGAATATGTAAACAGCTTAGAAAATATGCGCGCACACACACAACAACAACAACAACAACAACAACAACAAACAAAAAAAGAAAAGAAAATCCAAAGCATTTGTTTCCACGGTTTGTCTTTTCTCAATCCTCTGCAGTGCAAAAAATGAAAATACGGAAGGAAAAACAAAAACATCAAATAATAAATAGACTTCCTCTTTTATATATTTCTTTGTTTATATATATACATATATATAGTTATAGGGATGGGTCTCTACATGAGCACGCAGCTCTTGGCCCGGTCCTTCCTCATGGCCGGGGCCTCGTCTATTTGTTCAGTCCGAGCCGGCAGCGGCGGCAGCGGCAGCTGCGACACTCGCTTCAGGCCTCTGCGGGAACTGCTGCGTTTTAGCTGTGGCTTGTGCGGCCGCCGCACCGATGCCAAGGTGGTGATGTGGAACACGTCCCGGACGCTGTTCTCAGACACCTTGGAGGTGCACTCTACGTAGGCCACCGCCGCTATCTGTCGACCTATCGTGCTGCCCTGGAACACAGAGACGCAGAAGAGCCGATTAGACAACAGGCAAACTTTCATTTCATAGCTTTTTTTCTGAGACAGAAGCTACATTGTGATGCACATTGGGGATGGGACACGATTTTCGAATATTCGAACAGTCGTTCTACATTTTTTTTTTTTTTATGAGTACGTGCAACTTTCATTTTTCCGTATTTCCCCTGTTTTTACAGGTGTCTGGTTGTGATGCTTTACTCCCTTCAGGATGTGGCGGTAATGAAGCTAAAAGCTGTCTTCTAACTGCTGTAAATAACTTCAGCATGACCTGCTAAAATATCTGCAGCTTTAATTATTTTTCCCAGAAATTAACTTGTTTTTGTGCCCTCTGTTTAACACTCTCAATAAACGCACTGATTATTCTGTTCCGCAGAAGCAGTGAAAAAGAAACACTTTTGTTTGTGTTCAGGAGCAGATGCAGCTTCCTCAGACGCCTTCATTTGAATATTCTTTACATCAGTGGCCCCGCCCCTTTCCTCCACGGAGCCATAGGTGGCGACCATTTAGGGTGGAAAGTGTCCAAAGGTTTACACTTCTGTTTTGGACCATTTCAGTGCATCACCCGGTTACTTGTAGCTCACCGCATGTTTCTGTACTTTTCAGTGCGAACGTCCTCATGCACTCTGAATAGTGACATCATCTTTCGTAACTTTTCTCCACAAAGCTTTCCTTTGCTCCGTTTCTTCTTTCAGTGTCTTTCAATGGTTTTCGTGTTCTTGTCTAATAGAACTTCTGACCATGACACGCCGTCTTTTCTCCAGTTTCCTCAGGCTTTAAGAGGGTGTGATAGACATGAGTTTCCTTCACAGAGAAAATTAAATCTCACCCCGCTCAGCCCATCCTTCTTTATACCTCGGCACAAACAGGAACTAGCTCTCAAAGGCAGAAGAATAAATATCCCCCGAAAAAAAGTGAGGCGGCAGTTCAGAGACAAAGATGTTGATCTAAACAGTAGACTGAAAGTCAATGATCTAAAAACGTCTGGAGACAAATGAAGCTCCTCCATCTGAGGCATGAATAATGTAGATGCTGACTCCTCAGTCTGTGGTGTAAGAGAGGGATCAGAGCAGCGCTGAGCCCACTGGGCCGCTGTTGACATGGTCTACGCAGCTATTTAGAGAGAAGAGACTAAACTCTTACAGAACTCCTGGAGCACCAGAGCTTACCCCTGAGTAATGTTACAATATACCCAGTTAATTGAGACCGTAAATTGTTTTGCCTGAGATCAAATCGGAGACAAATTTAATTTTAAAGCCCCTAAGCCCTCGTCTCCCGTTTCACGATCAGACTTTCAAACCTGCGTTCACACAGGATCAACACATGCGAAGGTTGTAACGGATGAGATGGGACAGCATTTCCCATGACCCTAAAAAAAAAGGTGTTTTTAAATCGCATGCTCTCCAACACAGGGAGCTTTTTATCCCCTGTGGACATGGCTTGATTTTGATCACGGCCGTGCACTGAGGCGCATATAAGAAGCAATGAAGCCCTCATTAGGTGGAACGGCAGATTTAGATTCAGGGGGGTGGTGGGGGGTGGGGAGGGGGTAGTAGAGAGGTAGAGAGGTAGAGATTGTCGTGACAAGCCGAAAACCCCTTGATCGAATCTCGGGCAGATTAGCGCGGAAACGTCTGGAGTTCACCCGGTGGTCAGTCTCGCTGGCGACTCCGCAGCTCCGTTGGAATTCAATTTGAGATCAACAACAGGATAACAACGCGGGGCTATTGGATGAGAGCAGCAAAAATGTTTATTGTGCGCGCGGCTCTGGCATCTGCTGTCCAACACACATTTTCTGGGCATATTATAGAGGGACAAACAGTAGCCGCCGTGAACCCAAATAGAGACCGAGGAGGAGAAGAAAAACGGCAGCCCCGGCCGTAAATGCTCCCCGGCTAGTTTACATTAGCTCTGTGGTTTGTCGCGCTATCTTTTGTTTATGTATTTTATTTACATGAACTGTCTGTTTTTCCGGTGGTTGATTTTTGTAATTTTTTTTTTTTGGCAGCAGCGGGCGTTTAGCCTCCGGCGAGCTCTCAGACAGTAGCGGGGAGAAGAAGAAGGAGAAAAAAAAAAAGGCCCCTTTGTTTGGAGAGCTTTTGTGCGGCGGTGAAAAAGCCCCTCCACTTTTTTTGTATGTCCAACACAAGAGAGCACAAAATTAACACACTGAAAGCTGATTAAAATTCACACATTTACAGAACAGTTTATCAACCCCTCCCTCGTCTCCCCGTCCCCTTGGCTTGGAGGTCACGGTGGCGTGCAGGAAAAGGGCTCACTCATTTATCAATGTCCATTTTCTATTCATCCTGCATTTTGAAAATCCCTAAATCTGCATGAATGTTTCCTTTCAGGAAAAAAAAATATAAATAGATCGTCTACGTCTCCCGCAGCTCTCGCCATGAGCAACCTTAAGTCGCTTGTCAGCAAATTCTGGTCAAAACGCCAACCCCAGCAACGTGTCCCCGAGGAGTTTTACACAGCTCTTATAATGGTCATGTGGTAGTCGATTGTGTTGTGTGAGCTTTCTCTCACTCTCCCTTCCTGTGAGACCTCATCAGCCACCGCTGATCCAAGATGGAAAAAAAAAAAAATCGAATATTATCGCTGGATTGCTTTCTAATTTCCTTTCTGCATCTGGTGTCGTTTTCAAATCTGTCGTTCTTCCCCGGGCACCTTCCAAAGTCTCCATCTCATTATTCATCCCCCCCCCCCCCTCCCTCCCTCCCCTCTCCCCAGTCCTTTCTCCATCATCTGCTTGTTCTCACCTGCTCATGGGTGACAGGGATGAGGCGCTGCTTGGAGAGCTCCCTCAGGGTGTTCACGTCTGTCCTCATGTCCAGCTTGCAGCCCACCAGCACCACTTTGGCGTTGGGACAAAACTCTTGCGTCTCCCCTTGCCACTGTGGAGACACGTGGACACAGAAATACATCACCGGACATGTCAAATGTGAGAGCTGAGCGGCCCCGCGCTGACGGGCGGAGCTGCTGAGGTGCAGTGGTGCCCTTTGGCTTCAGACCCGGGACACCTAAGCCTGGCAGAGATTAATGCTCTCTTGACCAATACATTTGTTCAGCTGAGGAGTCACGGGGAACTAAAACTATTTATTTATACAGTGTTGTTAATACCTTTCAGTTTACTCAAACCAGCAGCTGGTATCAGGACAGCTGGTGTCCACGGATTAAAGTGAGTAAATGAGGTCAATTCCACCATAATTTGGGATATAAAACATTTCACAGCTGAAGTCAATTAATCCACTCATCACGTACAGCCACATTTCTGATAATATATTAAATGCTCAAGTAACTTTTCAAGCAAAGAATTATTACTATTTTATACCATTGCAAATTAAATATGTTTTGGTTTTTACGCTTGTTGGTAGCTGTAACTGTAATTTTGCATTTTGAAAAGTAAACAGTGAATCGATTCATCAAAAGCATGACGGAGAGAGATATTAGAAATACATGGTTTGTTGCAGCTAGCCATTATTTTCATTGCTGATTAAACTGCCATTTGTTTTCTCAATTAATCAATTAATTGTTTGGTCAGAACATTGTGAGAACGTAGTGAAACATCACGACTCGTCTGACGAACACTCCAGAAACCAAGAATGTTTCATTTACTTTGGTAAAAGCCAAAGACAGAAAAGCTGCGAACTGTCACACTGTGAAACTGGAACATGTTTGTCTTTTTTTATTTATTTTTTATTTTTTACAATTACTTAAAAGATTAATTTATCATTAAATAGTTGCTGATTAACTTTCTGTCAAACGACCAAAGGATTAGTCAGCTAATTATTTCACCTCAAAGCAACAGCATAAAGACACTTGTTATATTTTCATAATCCCATGTGATGCTCAGTGCTTCACTGCAGCAGCTACGGGACCTTGGGGAAATGCGACAGTTTTATTCAGGTTTAAGCAGCAGCTAAAATGTGTTTTACTTTCCTCGCACGGCCTCCGTCAGCAAATCTATTTCAGGTTGCGAGCAGAAAAAGGTTGAGCAGTCTTCCTTCTAAATATCGCCCAGAGATTAAATGTCACTTCAGAAACTCGGCTGAACCAACACAGTCTCAGCTCCCCACGACACAATTACATGACAGCCCTGAAATATTCCACACGCCGTGTGCAGAATGTCACGGTGTCCATTCATCCCTCACGCCAAAACAACCTTTGACCTTTCAAGCCCGCCTCTACTCTGCCAATAACATCCAACCAAAAGTTTGCTTTGTTTAACCCTTTCTCCTCCCGCAGCTGTCAACTGGCAGCCTCGGTGACCTGCTCATCCCTGGAGGTCAAGAGTCCAATTTGGGATGGTGATTGTGCAACAGGTTTTGCGTGTGCCCCCGGAGTTTCAGGGATTACCAGGCTCACAACTAGGGGTCAGGGGTCACGGGTCACGGCAACCCCCCCCCCCCGCCCCCCCTGCAGAGTGATGCCTGGGAAAAACTTCAAGCTGGATGGGAGCTGCTGCTTACCCCTGTTGACAGATATTCGTGGGTTAAAAAAAAAATGTAGTCTCGGGTTAGATCTACAAAGTCTGCCAGGGCAGTTTCAGCAGCTCCCCTCAGACCGCCAAACACGTCAACAGGCCGGCCGTGGGAACAAGGGGAGCAGTTCAAAGGCAGACAAACACACACACAAACACATGGCTTCAAGATGAGAGACCGCTAAGAGGCACAGGCCTGTTTTACATGACACACATGCATGCAAATAAAGCCATTTAGTAGAGTATGTGCACCAAAGGTATTTCACCGTGTGCGCAAAAACGGTCTGCCGACGGCTGTAAAACCGCGTTCGAGACCGCATTCGACAACTCCACCCGCCTCGTCCAAACCCAACTTCTCAGCCAGTAAACACTCTCAAATTTAAACTACCACCATCTGCTCCACTGTTCTGCATAAAACTCAGATTTAAAATCCAAATTGCCAAAAGCAAGTCTCTTTCCAGTGCTTTTGAACAGGCTCTGATATGAATGCTGTGGCTAATTTGCGTATCTGATGTTCCTCCTGAACCCGCCCGGCTGCGGAGCCTTGCCTCTCATTCTTCGCTCTGACCTTCTATTCCTCGCAGGGGACGAGGGGTCAAGTATCCGTAGACGTTTTGATGAGATAAAGGAATGGGGCGCTTTAACCTCGGTGCTGATTTGCTGTATTGTTGAGCCGTGAAAAGCTGCCGGCACAGAAATCCGAGTTGATTCGAGATGCTGATCGTGGAAAAAAAAAATTATAATGGTTTTGTGGTTGGTTCTACGGTATCACAGCAGATATTATACGCTGATTCAAAGTGTTGAGAGGAGGAGATGAAGTAAAAAAAAACAACAAAAAAAACAATACACTGACCTTCTTTATGACGCTGTCCAAAGTCTCCGGGCGGCTGATGTCGAAACAGATGAGAACTGCATCTGAATCTGGATATGCCAGCGGCCTCACGTTGTCGTAATAAGAGGAACCTGCGGAAACAATAACATATGGCATAAGGTCACGATGTCTTTGGAGAAATTCCTGCGTGCACTTTGTTTTTTAGCCTTATTTGATCCTACGAGGGTCTTCATCCCCAACATATGGCTTATTCTGTATATTAGAAAACCTCCCACACGTCCCTGGGAGGTGGCCTAAAGGTCATTAATACACGGGCAGCCGATTAAAGCAGGCACTGCGACACGTACTTGGACATGCTGCAGCTTGAACGCACTCTGCACATGCAAATGAGTCTTGGTCTTAACAATTATGTGCGCATATTTTTGTGCATCTTTTCCCTCTTGGGCTTCCACACAGCTGTGGCCTCGCTTTATCAGCGCAGCGCTCCATGAGGAATGTCGAGGGGGTTGCTCACGAGCACACGCGCACTCAAAAGTGAATTATAGAGGGTTTAGGACCGGAGGACTTGTGCACGCAATCCATAATCATCTCGAAACGACAGCGAATGCCGGCACAAAGGCCAAACTAAAGGTTGAACCCTTTAATTCCCTCGTCTCATCCCTCTATCTGTCTCTCTGGCAAATGGTCCTTGTTTTGAAACCTGACTTTTTTCTTTTGACTGTGTGCGATTCACATGCGCTCGCACGCTTCTCCACACTCTTTCGTTTTCATTTTCGGTACCTTGATCAAATTTGAAGGCAGAGTGGCGCCTCTGTACTTTCACGAGCCGCTCAGTTACACAGCTCATGCTCTATTATAGCTCTCATTAGGAGGCTTGTAAAAATATCTGGGCTCCCTGGGAAACGTGGCTGTGGAAGTGGGCAGCCTCCCTCCTGCCTCCACTCGGAGCCGATATAAGGCTGATCTCCTTAAGAGTCATGAAAAGCCACTGCTTTGGTGACAAATTACCACATTTCACATTAAAGAAAATGTGCACGTGTCACATATTGGAAATAAATGATGCACACTTTGGTATATTCAACAACTCCAATACTACATTTATTCCCTTAGAGTCATACCTCTGGATGATGAACAATAGATTATGATAGATTATCTTTACATTTGGTGAAGCCGCGCCTCGTACCAGACCTGACACGGTAAACAGCCTGTTAAAGAGCTGCATGCCTTTTGTCTACTGGGTTAAATGGAGTTTGCACAATGGTGCTACAGCCTGTTTTAGCATCACTGTGTTCTCTTTTGTTAGTGCTGGAATGAAACTGTGACAATAGCTGCACGCGGCTCGTAGCCCCCCCACCCCATCATCATTCAGGCTGCTGCCCTGCGCTGACCTGCTCCCTCCCCACTGTGAACAATGCAACAGGCTGCGTGTCGCAGCATCGCGGGGCTGCACATTGAAGAATGGTGCTGTTTGTGTGAGAGTTTTTGTTTACATTTTGTTTCTCACCAAAGTGCACTTTGCTGTCAAGGCCAACGAATATTTGGAATACCTAGTGATCTTAGAAAGCATTTTTTCAAACGTACATTGTTTACTTTTGCTTCAGACTTTCTTTTTTTTATTATTTTATTGATACCTCCATTGATACACATTACTGTACTCTTAAGCTGGCAAACACATATCATCTATATAAACACACAGTTTCTCAAATTGTTGTTTCGATAACTCGATACTGTGTTCCTAAATGGCACCCAATTTATTCTTATGAAACTTGCCCACCGCATGCACATTTGCATTTGTGCCGATGGAGCTTTGGAGACCAATTCTGGCCGATTCTGCACAAATGTTTCAATTTGTTGGACCGGGAGATTGTAATAATAAAATGTTTTCATTGTCTCAACAGCAGTTCCTTTTGTAGGAATTGATTGTGGGACACAGACACAGAGGGTTTGGCAGCAGCACATACATCCTCATGCATCTGAACACATAGGACACAAACAATACATGATTAAATTATGATACTCCGCAGCAGCATTTCCAGAGTTGTGCCTTTAAACTCTGCAAAATCCTTAAGGAAGTTGTACAAAATCTTTAAAAAAATATGTATTTTTTTGCCACCCTTAAAATATAAAAAGTTATGTTGTAATCAGGGAAAAGTAATAGTCATTTTACCCTACACCTTACAGGATGTTATCAGGTATTCATCTTCTTCTCTTCATCGTATTAACACGCGATAACTGCTGTTCTGTACTGCTGGGAGAGAGAGCAGCACGAGCACACACACAACCACACTTCCAAAAAAAAGCCTAATCACGCAGATGCCGAGTCCGACAGTCAGCAGAGCTCACATTGTACAACAGCGGGCTCTGATTGGTGGCGGTCACACATGAGGTGCAGGAGCTGCTGAAGTTGGTCTTTAGTATGTATCGCAGTGCAGCAGACCTGTACTAAGGTTAGAGCTGAAGAAGAAAAGAGACGGAGCATGAGGGAGGTGGTGGGGGCACAAAAAAAAAGATTTAATGACTTTGACGCTGAGGTGCAAGAAGCTCACAGTGATGAGAGAAGCAACCGGGGAATTAAAGCAGAATCCAGATGAAGGGGGACGAGGCGTCAGATAAGGAAAAAGTTGAGACAATGGTACATGTTTGACTTGAGATGTAATTAGAAGCTGGAAAGAGGCCGCTGGGATCAATTTGTCAATTCCAAAGATCTAAATGATTGGCAGGTCACGGTCACGACATGTCTTGTCACAGCACAGCGATTTCAGAGCTCTTCTGCCCTGAGCGACAGGGAAGCTACCTCAGCACTTCTGCAAAGTCAGAAAAAAAGTCCTCTGAGGGAGCTGGGGGGGGGGTAAAACAAGCCGAGCAGGCACGAATAAAAGCCAATCACAATAACAATCAAGAACATGAAGGAGGAGAAGGAGAGTCTACTACTGCCGTTTTCTGCAGCAAAAAAAAAAAAGAAAAAAAAAAAGACGAGCATAGATAAAAGAGGATGTAGCTGTAGAGGAGAGAGGAGGGGAGGGGAGGAGTGGGTGTTTGGGCAGGTAATGAAAGCACTGGACTCGGCAGGACAGATCAAATAAAGAGGTATGAGAGCTCTGTGTTGGCTATCGGTGGTGGAGCTGGCCTGTGCCCATTCACCGTAAGGTGGAACAAAAGGTCAATTGAATTTCAGACAGAGGGAGGATGAGATGGATGGGGCAGGAGGACGAGGGAGGGGGTGCACCGCCTGGCAGGAACCCACGGAAAACCATCATGTCCCTGCGAGGAGCGGGACCCTGCCAGGCTGTGCCAAGGACAGGCATAAAACACCCCTCGCTTAAAGCTCCTTGAGCATTAGCATTAGCCTGATTTAGCACCAGCGATCTCTCACAGTGGAAAGTGGATTTTCTCTCTTTATTTCCACGGGGCTAATTAGCTCTAAGCCACACTGCATCACTGAGCAGAGGCGACAGAGGTGGGAGGAAAGCGGTCCTCACCAGCCGTCAGTCGAGCTTCATCAAAGGCCAGAAATATCCCAGAGGATGTTGAGGCGGACAGAAACTTAGCGGAGCGCTAATGTACAGTAATAAGGCTTGAGGGTTTGTGGTATGACTTCATTTGTGCCTCATGTCCCCCGATGCATCGAGTCCCCCGTAGGGACAATCTGTCTGAAACGCGACTGCTTTCTGTCTGCGAACCTCGTTTTTCTTTTTCTTTTTTTTTTTTTTTTTTTAAGGACACGCACTGAAAATCACCTCTACAACGGACGCTGCAGTTTGATGAAGAAGATTCTTCGGGAATCCTGTGAAATTGAGCGCGCATCACCATCTATAACAAAGCCTTGCAGTTTTGCATTACATTCATCTGCACCATCACAGCAGGAATGTTTTCTTTCTCCCTCCGTTTGTTGCGCGCTCATTGCAGACGGCAGCTAAAAAGCGAAATTGTCATTACGAGAGAAGGGAGAAGAATAGTCTTTTGCCTCGAGGCGCTCTGATGTATTCACGCACATATGGCAGGGAGTAAACAGCAACTAACAGCCTCATTAGGCCATACAGACACCCACCCATGCACACAACAGGCAGGCTAACAAAACACTCCCTCGGATGTCACCAAATTCACCAAATTAACGAAAACAGTCGGTCTCCGCGTCTTTTCTCCCCTCCCGCAGCTGTTTTTCCTCTTGAAATCCACCTTCAAAGTAAAACATTTCAAGTTGGGCGGGCAAAGTATCGTAGCAACCTGGAGAGAGGCAAATGGCTCCATTGTGAGGCCCTGAAAGACGTAAGGGAGACGAGAAGCGGGAGAGCGAGGGGATCGCGGAGGCACGACGATCAGAGGTGACTAAGAGGAGAGGAGAGGAGGGCCGGCACTCCAACCCTTAAGAGGTTGAGCAGAACTTTTATCGGCGGGGATGCGGTCTGTGTTGTGAACTGCCGCACGACTTCTCCTCAATCAGGGTTTCTGCTCAAACAAAGATAAACACAGTTGCCGGCGAGACACCCATCGAGAGGAGGTGGAGCCGCTCTGACCCGGTGTACCACTTCTTCTATACAGAACAGCGTGTGTTTCATTGTGTGAATCCAAGCCTGCGCGAACCTTTTTTTCTCTCACTCTTTTTAAAATCCCGCACCAACAGAGTCCACTGCTTATAGAGACGCTGACCTTATTCCTCACAAGGAAACTGTCAACTTACACCCCAGGTAGAGAAAAAACAACAACCCGGTGCACTGGCATACAAGTAGAGTTTCAAATATACAGCAAGTGAAGGAATTTTTTTCAAGTTTTTAGTTTCAGCTTTGTTGACGTATTGAGAATAACAGTCAAGGTGAGTTTGCATGTTTTAGCTTATTTAACCAACGAAAACAGCAGAGTCGTCAAATCCATCGCAATGGCCGTTTAAAGGTGCAGTGTGTTGGCTTTAGGGAGATGGGATGTAATGCTCATGATTAGTGTGTAATCCCCATTTTGTTACCGAAGAATGAGCCTTTCATGTCTACGTAGTGCGCAGGTCCTCTTCCTCGCGGTGCGCCACGTCGCGCCACCACGTCCGGCCCAAAACGGACGAACCAAACACTCTCGGCTCTAGCGAGGGAACTTTCATGTCTTTTGTGAGTTTTCGTAAGCGGGACACTTCCGATTTTCTTGCCCCCCTTGGAAAAAGGAGGGCGAAACAAGGGGTGATCAGTTGTTTACTAAATCCTACTGCACACTTCTCTAATTCTGCATTCGTTTTCACCAGTGTTACATTGTCAATGCGTGATAGGAAAGGAAAGTTCAAGATGCTTTCCTGCCAAGAGCGGGTGCGAATTCTCATCCGTCAATCGGGACGTCATCTGATCGCTTCCAAATGAATTCTGTAGCAGCGTACAGCCAAAGTCGTAAAGAACTACCATCAGTGACAAGAGCAAGGAGTCCTGCAACAGATGGTACGCAGTCCGCAGAGTCCTGCTCTCAACATCAGAGCGAGTCTGGAATTACACGGAGAGACAGAAGCAGCCGGAACACCGAATGTGACAAGTTGAACCTAAATGAATAAAGACTAACCTTGAAAAACATGCATGCCGATTTAAAAGCGTTGGGTGGTCAGAAGAAATATTGATTTTATTTTTGTTTTGTTTACTACACTTTATAATTGAATTAATGAATTAAAAACTATTCATGGCATTATTTTCAAAAGGATACAGTGCAGTAACCATCATTTGATAATGATAAGATAAACTGAAGAGTTCCCATGGATTAATGTAAAACTATAAATCTTCAGGAGATCCATATATTTGAATTAATTAATAACTAATTAATACAAATTGCGAGAGAAACCTCTCAAATAAGTTTTTCCACTGTTCTACTTTGCCGGTACGTAACGGTATAGAAATACCTGAATAGATGGTCTGTAGGTATTTGATCCTTTAATAATCCATCCTGACTATAAGTCTTAAAATATTGGACCTGAACGGTAATGTTGCAATTGAAACAGTTCAGATTACACCATGACCTGAAAGATCGTTTACAGCTTTGAAATACTCAACACACACTGTCAGCTTTATAAAAGGAGGATGAGGCAATGAATCTGTAAGTGGAAAATAAAGTCAATCCACTGAAATAGGCCATTGATAAGCCTGTAATGAAGCAACCCCAGCTGGCCTGAACCCCGAGGCTGGGCCTTATATCTTTGGTTGCTCTTTCAGTCAGGCATATTGGATCAGGAAGTGTATGTCTCCTACCACATACACACACACATACATGTACACGCAGATAAAGCTGTTGATCTGTAATAGAGATGGCTGTGTCAAGTTTTCAAAAGCATTAGCACAGAGCCGGGACAGTGGGGGCGACACCGGGTTAAATGGCCATTAACCTTCCGCGTCTGCCGCTTCCACACAGGAGATATTGATCAAAGCCCCCGCGCACCCTCCCTGCGGAGGAAGTGCAGCCTTTGAAGGGCGTCGAGCACCTTCCCCGGATCTGCTCCCGGCTCCGCTTCCTCCGAGGGAGTTAATGCCCGAAGTCTGTCGCCCAGCCGCGGGCTGCAAAGCTGGGCCGGGCCGGCCCGCAGCGCCCGGCAGCACAGGGGACAGAGCAAGCGGTACTGTCTGTCTCCTGCTCGCCCCACGGGTACGGAGATGGAGTAGTGTGTCCGCTTTCAGTTTCTGCTCACCCCACCACCCCCCCTCCACTGCAACCCTTCTTTTATAGTCACACACTCTCATTCTGGCAGGCTCACAGCGATGCATCTCATCTGCAGCTGTTTGATCTTGCGTGTCTGTACAGGGCTCCGGCTCATGCTGCGCTTTACTGTTAAACATCATTGGGCCGATGTTTCTTTGTCGCTCACTTCTTTTGTTGATCTACACGCTGATCGGCCACAACATTAAAGTCACTGACAGGTGAGCCCAATAAGCATTGACACTCTCGTTACAGTGGCGTCTGTCAAGGGACGGGAAACATTAGGCAGCAAATGAGCAATCAATTCCTGAGGTTGATGACTTGAAAGCAGGACAAATGGGCAAGAGTAAATATCTTGAACTGATTATCTCCAAAACAGCAGGTCTACTGAGGTCATGCCAGTATGTAGTGGTTAGTATTTACCAAACCGGTGAACTGGTGACAGGGTCTTTTGAAGTGCAGGTCGGCTCATGTGGTTCGATGCCACAGAAGAGCTACTCGCAATTTATAAAGAAATGTGTTTTCAGCAGCATAATGCGCTCTTCCACTCCACAAAAAATGTTCAGGAATTGTTTGAAGAACATGACAAAGTTCAAAATGTTGATTTGGCGTCCAAATTCACCAGATCTTAATTTGGCTGAGCATTTGTTGGATGTGCTGGAAAAACAAGTCCAATCTATGAAGCCCCACCACGTCAAAACTTCCAGGACTAACATCCTGGTACTTGACACCAGAGGACACCTTCACTGGTCTCGCGGAGTCCAACGGGTCCGAGTTGGCAGCATGAGATAAACCTGCACAATATTTGTCAGGTGGCTTTAACGTTGTGATGTAAGCTCTAAAAAAAAAACAACAACAAAAAAACCACCAGTTGTGCCTCTACTTTAGTTTTCCCCTGCGAACTGTTTGAGAAAATCACCACCGACTGATGTAGCTGTCATAATACATTGTGACACGCTTAATTCCCCGCGGACGTTCATGTGTTTTAGATGTTGTAATACAAACACAACCTGACATTTGTTTGTGTGAGGAAGTCAAGTAGCTGTGAGTGACCGCCGGCTCTGTACGGGGAGAACACTCACAACCAGTTTTGATCTGTTCCCGTGTCTCCTCGAGCTCCCCGCGACCGCGCAGTCTCGTCGAATCACCCGCAGCAGCAGCAGCATCGGGGCTGTTTGGACAAGATTCACCGAATAACACAGTTCAAAAAAACAGATAAGCGTTAAAGACTACCAGATGCTAACTTGAGGATTATTTGTGTGTTTTTTTTCGCAACCTTTTTTTACTGCCCAAACCAATCATGGACCCCAGCTGCTTTCAATATCTCCAGCATAAACTGAACGCTCGCTTTGCTTTTGTCTGGCTGCTCAGTTTGAACATGTCGAAAGAGAAGGATCTCAGAAGAGAGTGTTTATTAAAAGAAATGTTGAGAGTATCCAGTGTCGATCCGACTGGAGGAGCCCCCTGCTTTAAAGGGACATGCGGATAAAAGCAGTAGACCAGAAATAAAAAACAGAATCAAACATTAACATGACTCCACAATCAAAATGCAGATTTTCAGACTTTCAATTGTCTCTGATTGCTGCAGTGTGTCTGTCCAGAAACAGTCTCCATAATCATCCAGTAAACTCAGTTATTATCGGTTGGCTTTATACAAGACTGAAGGATCCAAAAAAGTTTGATGATAAAAGGTCATGTTAAGAGTAGAGATAGGTTATAATTTTTTTGAGCAGTCATTAAATACGAAAAAATATAAAGATTTATGCGACCGTGGTCTTGTTTCAGAAATGATATTTTTCCTTGTTTTTACAGCTCCTGGTAGTAATGTGTGAAGGTGGCGGTGAGGCACCTAAAAGCTGTTCTTAGAATAATATTCCAATAGTTCCGAGCGAATATCGAACAGTAATTTCAGCTTGAAATGCCAGAATTCAGTCATACTGGCACGATATGAAAGCAACAACCCTCTTAATTTAATTCAGTAGGAACGTCATGACAACAACACAGACTCATCCAAAAAGGAAACTAAACGCAGAAGAATGTCTTCCAGCATCTGGCAAAGCACTGAGCAGGACATTCAAATATATTTAAGTATTCCTTCTTGGCAAATTATGTCCATGGCTTCATCTCGTAATGCTACCTGCCAACGTGTCATTCCAAAGCTGGGTGCTACCAAAATAAAGAGTTTTCAAATGATTTCTGTGATCAACTCTCAATTAAATCAAGTTTAAACCTGAAATGCTTGGCTAAAGCTCCCGTGGCAGTGGTTCGCTGATCCTGCAGCTTGTTAACTGCACCTCCATCTGGCCAATAATGAAAAAAAACACACACAAAAAAACCTGAGCTGCGTTTAGTTTGAATTTGTTTTACGGCACCGTTTTCAACAGTCTTTGAGAGGCTTCCAGGCTGTTTGAAGTCACTGTTGATGTTGCCAACGACACCCACAAAGCGCCTGATTCTCTGACCACTGCTAATGGTCGTGCCACAATGAATTCTGCTCTGAAAAGCAACCAGCCCGGCCGTAGGATTACCACACACACACACACACACACACACACACACACACACACACACACGCACGCACGCACGCACACACGCACGCACGCACGCACGCACGCACACACACGCACGCACGCACGCACACACACTCCGTGTTCAAATTCATCTCTGTATGTTCCTTTTCACCTGTGAAAAAGCAGAGATCGCGGGCCTTTCTATCCGCTCCTCACGTCTCGTACTCTCCTCTTCGAAGCTTGTGCCCCCACTTGAAGACTTTCATTAAAACTCCGCCGCCGCCGACGGACTGATATTAAAAGGAGGAGTGAGATTATTCAGTCAGCAGCTACACACGCATGTGAAATAAAAACTTTGTGAGGTGGGGGAAGAGGGGTGGGGGGGGGTGGGGGGGGGGGGCTCTGCTCCCTCCGAGATGCGTAACCATCCAAACACATCGCTATCATGATGCGATCTGTACCCGGGACCACTCTCGAGCCCCCCAGGGGAGGCCACCATGGAGACATGGCACCACTTCAAGTGCAATTTCACTTCCACAAAAGCAGCAGCATAGGAGAGAGAGAGAGAGAGAGAGAGAGAGAGAGAGAGAGAGAGAGAGCATTGGATCTTGTTTATAAATAAAGTCATCCATAAATGATGGGACGTGTTGAGTGTGTGTGAGCGAGGTACAGGTGGGGGGCAAAGCATCTCTGTCTGTATCCCCTTTCGCTCGGATGGGTTGCAGACGGCTGCCGAGAGGGTTTCTCCGCTCCCGTGGGGGTGGGGGGTGGGAGGGTGGGGGGTGACTGAGCGCTAGCTTTGGGAGCAGCAGCACTAGTCAATGTGGCCGTTTGAAGTGAGCTGATCAAAGCTGGCGCTGCATCGGGTATACTGTTGCACTCAGTGGACGGGTTTGGAGGAGGGGGGGCATACAGAGTCACAGTTCCCTGTGTGGGTTTCCTGTCTGCCCGGATGACTGAGGCATTCACTGCTGCTGCTGCTGCTGACGAGGACCAAATGCCTGGTTTACTGTCAGGCTGGATTAGTTTGTTGTATCTTCTCTTGTTAAAGTGCATGAACAGTGCTGGAGGGGGGCGGCGCGGGGGGGGGGGGGGGGGGGGGGGTGTTATATCTTGTTGAAATCCCACAACAGCCCCAGTAGTTTGTTTTTAATAATTAAATCACCGAAAATGAAAAGCGTGTTCATCCATTTCGTGGGTCAGTATTCCAGGTTGCCTGACTTGATCAACACCAGCACGCGAGTCACACGTGTTTTTGTGAGCGTTGGGAAAACGTGAGTTTTCTTGCCCTCGACAACACAATTGGCTCACCGCAAGTTCTCTCACACAAAATTGGATGTGAGCGCTTTTGCTGGAGTTTTAGGGCCGGAGCGCAATTGCCAAAGCACACACGCCGGTGATCACAAAAACGTGTGTAATTTCGGCGCTGGTTTCGATCAAGCTACGTAACTTGGAATACTTTGCTCTCAAAAGTTGCGGCTTCCTCCCGCGCCGTGCACACAATGAGGGACAGGAGCTGAGCTGTTTGATCCGCCGCCGTCCATCACGTTCCCTCAGGCCAATGAAAACAATTGAGTTTTGAACAATTACAACATAATCCATCTCTTTAATGCAACAGACAAAAGCCCCGCGTTACGTCCCCAGTGACTCCTTTGCATTGCTCCATGCTCTGTGTTCAGCACCTAACAAGAGGCTGCAGTTGTTTAAAAAAAATTTGACACAGGTGGCACTTGTGCGTCTGTTTCCCCCCGAGGACCAGAGCGGGTCAGCTCCCGAGGGTGCCCACCGACAAGCCTCACTCCCAACACAAAGCCTCGGAGGGGGTGGGAGGGGGGGGGGAGGGAGCACAGATGTACTCTTCTCCTGCTGTCTCCTCCTTCTGTCCTCTTTTTCTGTGCACTCTCGCTCCTATAACATGCTCTTAAGGCAACCCCTCTCCACCCCTCACCCCCATACTTTTACTCCCTTCAACAACACCCCCCCCCCCCCCCGCCCACCCTCCTCCACACACACACACACACACACACACACACACACTCCATGTCTCTCTTCCCATTGGTTGAGGCAGCAGATGCACTTTCCAGCCTCATTGTGCCCCAGCTCTCCTCGACAGCCCTCATTACGCCTCTGGTCAGCTGAGAAACAATAGCAGGGGTCAACAGGGTGAGAGCTGTCGGAATTCCCATACACTCGCTCTCCCAATCACACACATGCCCACACGCGTGTGTACTCACACGCATCCATCATACGTAGACGTTTTCTTTTTTAATCCAGTGAATTTCTTTTACAATGACTTCCAACTAACGTAGATTAACGTGCAGCACCAGAGAGGTCATAGTAAGTTGTCTAAATCTGCTATAATCAATGATTGTCATGATAGAAATGTATCAAACAACAACATCAAAATGTGAAAATGGTCACTCAGTGATGAACCTAAAGAGATTTATCACCGACATCTGCAGCAATTTCTGAGACTTTACAAAACATTGTACACATTTGGTCAGATATTTAATCACGTGCTGACGCTAACAGGTGTGTCGTCTTTAAAGGCTATGATGTGTTAGCGTTGTGTTCACAACTTGTCCTTTGCTTTCTCAGTGTGACGAAATAACCGAGTGTTCGGTCTGTGTCAACTTTGAAAAGATTCCCCCTACGCGTCCTAGGCCGCAGTGACCTTTGACCCCCCCAAAATCTAATCCTTCGGGCCCTGTAAATGTTGGTGTTCCTCATATTGCGTTCACCAGCAATAAATACTTTTTTTGTTTTTTTTTAGTGTTTCTGTTCTGCAGTATATAAAGGCTTAATGAGTAGTTTCTAACATACTATATCGCAGGTGTACGAGGACATAACTCTTTATTCTGTAATTATCAACAACTCTACCACCCGTGGGCACCACTAAGTGGAGGCTGGTGTATAAATGAATGGCAGAAATAAAAAGCAGGTCTAATAGTATAAAAATCTGTGTTAATTGGAGCTTACATCAGTTTTGATGAACCCTGACCATTAGCAAACACTTTGAAATCACCGCATAGCATTTTGTTCACTTCTAATAAAGCCTAATGTAAGGACTTAAGTAAAGTGTTTTCCAAATCAACAACAGAAATGACAGGAAAACCTTGAAAGCGGATGGCGTTATTTATCCAAAAAAAATAGTGTGGCAATAATTACATGTTATATCAGATAATGATAATAACTCCAGTATTGTACATACCCAATATTAATATTAATGTATTCTCATATCTTCCCCTTTGTATTTCTGTCTCCTTTTTTTATGCTTGCTAACAAAACAGTACATATCTTAATTTTATCCGTTTATGCTCCGAAGGTCATTATAAAAGCTGAAGTCTTCTCTGTTGGCGGCGCGGCATCACGAGGCTCGAGACAGGGCTCGTAATCTGAGACAGTGTGAGCTCATCAAAAGCCTTAAATACTCTTCTTCTTTTTTTCTGACAATGTACCAGAAGACTCCATTTAATTCTGTCCAGTCTTTAAAAACGTATTCACTCTGATTTTTAAATATTAGTTAAAGATAACACAAGTAAATACAAAATGTAGTTTTTAAATGAAGGGGTTTTTTTTTTATTATTAAGGGAGAAACAAAATCCAAACCCACATGGCCCTGTGTGAAAAAGTGTTTTCCCCTAAACCTAATAACTGGTTGGGCCACCCTTAGCAGCAACAACTGCAGTCAAGCGTTTGCGATAACTTGCGATTAGTCTTTTACAGCGCTGTGGAGGAATTTTGGCCGACTCATCTTTGCAGAGTTGTTGAAATTCAGCCACATTGGAGGGTTTTCCAGCACCAACCGCCTTTTTAAGGTCATGCCACAGCATCTCAATAGGATTCAGGTCAGGACTTTGACTAGGCCACTCCAAAGTCTTCATTTTGTTTTTCTTCATCCATTCAGAGGTGGACTTGCTGGTGTGTTTTGGATCATTGTCCTGCTGCAGAACCCAAGTTGGCTTCAGCTTGAGGTCACAAACAGATGGCCGGACATTCTCCTTCAGGATCTTTTGGTAGACAGTAGAATTCATGGTTCCATTTATCACAGCAAGTCTTCCAGGTCCTGAAGCAGCAAAACAGCCCCAGACCATCACACTACCACCACCATATTTTACTGTTGGTATGATGTTCTTGTTCTGAAATGCGGTGTTACTTTTACGCCAGATGTAATGGGACACACACCTTCCAAAAAGTTCAACTTTTGTCTCGTCAGTCCACAGAGTATTTTCCCAAAAGTCTTGGGGATCATCAAGATGTTTTCTGGCAAAAATGAGACGAGCCTTAATGTTCTTTTTGCTCAGCGGTGGTTTTCGTCTTGGAACTCTGCCATGCAGCCATTTCCGCCGAGTCTCTTTCTTATGGTGGAGTCATGAACACTGACTTTAACTGAGGCAAGTGAGGCCTGCAGTTCTTTGGATGTTGTTGTGGGGTCTTTTGTGACCTCTCGGATGAGTCGTCGCTGCGCTCTGGGGGAATTTTGGTCGGCCGGCCACTCCTGGGAAGGTTCACCACTGTTCCATGTTTTCTCCATTTGTGGATAATGGCTCTCACTGTGGTTCTGAGACACTGGAGTCCCAAAGCTTTAGAAATGGCTTTATAACCTTTTCCAGACTGATAGATCTCAATTACTTTCTTTCTCATTTGTTCCTGAATTTCTTTGGATCTCAGCATGATGTCTGGCTTTTGAGGATCTTTTGGTCTACTTCACTTTGTCAGGCAGGTCCTATTTCAGTGGTTTCTTGATTGAGAACAGGTGTGGCAGTAATCAGACCTGGGT
This sequence comes from Embiotoca jacksoni, assembly GCF_022577435.1. Classification (NCBI taxonomy): domain Eukaryota; kingdom Metazoa; phylum Chordata; class Actinopteri; family Embiotocidae; genus Embiotoca; species Embiotoca jacksoni. Next base: position 261,369 of record NW_027185285.1, on the reverse strand, counting down.
GTGGCTAGAGAAATTGAACTCAGGTGTGATAAACCACAGTTAAGTTATGTTTTAACAGGAGGGGGCAAACACTTTTTCACACAGGGCCAAGTGGGTTTGGAATTTTTTTCTCCCTTAGTAAAAAAACCTTTATCTAAAAACTGCATTTTGTGTTTACTTGTTGCATCTTTGACTAATATTTAAATTTGTTTGATGATCTGAAACATTTAAGTGTGACAGACATGCAAAAAAAATTGGAAATCAGGAAGGGGGCAAACACTTTTTCACACCACTGTGTATACATATATACATATATATATATATATATATATATATATATATAAAGATAATAAAGAAGATATGTAAAGATGGCAGGCTCCACCGTGTGCGAGTATATGTGTCTGTGCGTGTGTGTGTGTGCGCTTCGCTGTGCCACTGAGGAGAGCAGATACTCTGTGTGATAATTACGGCCTGCGTGTTCTGTCACCGAGCCCGGCTGGCTTTCATGCAGCACTCGTGCCCACCCCCTGCTTAACACAGGCTCCTGACTGCTAGTGACCTCGTCTCAGTGCTACAGCAGCCGCCTTGACTAATGGGCTATCGGAGATGGAGAACGTAGACGAGGGAATAGGAAAACACAGACGATAAAGAATCGGCACGGAGAAAGAGATACCGGACAATCCAAACTTCTCCGGTTCCGTTTTGGTTTCTGATCTTGTTGCTCAGATTCTTTATCTTTTCTTACATCTACTGTGATATATGGGAAGCCAATTTCCTCTTTAGCTTGTTGATTTTTTTGTTATTGTAATAATCGAAGAATATGATTAACAAAGTGCGGCTTGACATCCGGCCCGGTAGCCAGTAGGATATCCTACAGCGTTTCCATCATGTCACATAAAACCCACCCACAGTCACGGTGCAACAAAATGCAGCACTGTGCATCAGATTAGCATTGTTCAAGAAGCTTAGAGCTGGAAATTAGTAGCAAAAAGAAAAAGAACATACATTTATTGACATTTATTGTTTGAATGTCAAAATAAATATAGTAATCTGGAATATGAGGAACATCATTATTTCTTATGGTAACATTTTTTTTATTTATTTCGTTTCTTTGTGGGTCAAACCACCGATTTTAATCGCAGGGATTATTTAATGCAACCTGGCACATAGACTGCAGCCTCGTCCAAAACTTGACGCCAGGGGGATGACACGAAGGGGGCCGGAAGACATTCTCTGTTATTCCGCTATCGAGCTCATTGAGCCCCGGAGAACAGAACAGAAGCCCCTCTGTCCAAAAATACCCTCACAAGCATTCCACTATCTGGAGATTGGAGGCCTGGCACGAAGACCCACATTTATTTCATACTCTTGGAAACATCCGACATAGCAGCCACAAGTCCAGCAGCATTATTCCAAACTGTGCTCGGTGCTCAGCTGGTCTTATGCTCGCACGTCGGTTAGCAAATTGGAAATAGAAACTTCCATCATTTTGAGCAAAAATACTATTTGTTATTTGTTGGGAACTACTCAACTAGCATTCAAAGAACCCAATCCTCCCATTTAAAGCCACCACAGGTACACGCAACCTGATGAGAAGCACCTCTGTAGCTTCATGTTTGACATGAGTGCTGTTTGCTCTGCACATCAAACCTCAAACTTACTTTGTGTGGGAACGAGGCGAGCTATTGATTGTTGATCTGTGGATAGACTGTTCGCTGCTTCGCTCTCAAAGGATTGCGCAACGCTGTGGTAGATTTATGATGAGCTAGCTTTGCCTGCCAGAGTTTACATTGCACCTTGTCTTTGTTTACTTTTTTTTTAAGCAGTTCCACACATAACTTTTTTTTATGGCTGTTGTCGTCTGCATGTTTCTTTTGTTTGTACCTCAGCGTCTAATCTTACAGCGTCAAACATCTTTTAACGGATCCTCATGTTAACGTCCTCTTCTTCACTTCCTTTTGTTGTTTAATGTACATTACCCACCACCTTCCGGTGCAAGTTATAACAACGACGAGTGTCTCATAAACTACTCGAGTTTTTCTTTCTTGATCGATCATCAAAAAATGTGACCATCGTGACCTTTCCATGGAACAGACCATCACTGCAACCCAGAGCTATGCTGCCTGCGTGATTTAAAACAGCAGGAGCAGCGTTTTCACAAATAAAACAAAAAGACTGATGTGAAACTACAGGCAGGAAAATTCTTTAAAACATATTCCAATGTTCTCTGTAAAACTAAATCTAATCACTGTATCAACAACATATAAAACAATCAGTCAATTTGTTTATCAATAAATCAACATGTAATTTTTTGATAACCATTTAGAAATTTTGTCATTTAGTAAACAAGGATGTAAACATTCACATTTAGAATTTTGCCAAATGTGAAACTTTGGCTACTTTTTTGTCTCGTGTTGGTCAACTGAATATCTTTGGGTTTTCACTATTTTCTAACATTTTATACATTTTGTTTCAAACTAATAAATAACAAAGATAACTTTCTTTTTCTTTCTTTTTTTATAATGTGTAAGGATGAACTGGTGAGTAACGGTGGACTTTCCAAACTTCAGTATACAGTGTATGGGTTTGCTTAATTAGAGACAAGTTTAAGTTGCAGTGTTTTAACAGCCTTGCCCTATCTTGTGTTTACTCATTACCTGAAACTATTACGCAGGCAGTTTCCCGGTGCCGGGGAGTTGCCATCTCGTTCGTTTCGGCAGTTATTGCCAAGGGCCGGTTAGGCAAAGAGCAGAAACAACTTTCAGGGCTTTGGGCTTGGCACATACGGGCTTGTGAACAGCAGTTGAAAGGGTGTCGTCATCCTCCCTTCAGGATGCTGACAAAAATAAACAAAAGAGATATTTATGATGTGCGGTTAAATATGCAGCTGCTTCCCAGCGAGTCCTACCGCCTAAACAGCAATTCAAACTGGGACTTCTTCAGAGAGAAAAGAAGAAAATCGAGAATGTTGGTTTTCAATCGTTTGACATCGAGTCCAACCTCGCAGTCGTGGTTCAGAGAGGCCAAGCAGAGCGACGGAACGAGCCAAGAGCACATAATGTGATCAGATCATATCGGTACTCCCTGAGCATCCTCGGGCTCCGGTGAGCTCGAGGTTCGAGGGCAGAAGGGGGTCTGTTGATTTTATTTCTGCTCTGCGTTGCGACGGTTATAGTTCACTCAGTGTCCATTAAAGATCAATCAAGTGGAAAGTGTTGAGAAACGGAAAGCCCACCGAACTCGGCGTGTTTTCATAGGCCGCTGGATGACCTACCGCTCCACTGCACCGAGAATGTGGAGTTTGAAGAGCATAAAGACGCCAGGAATGTTGGAGAGTCGGTCTGGGAGGAGGGAACGATCCAGTCTGTGACTCTGGGCGAGCACTCGCTATGGGAGTGGTGTTACACACTCGCACTGTCTTCTGATCTTCTCTCAAGTTAAAAAACGATCACACCTCTCGCTGTGAAAACACAGGAAGGTTTCAGCATGAGAAACATTAACAGACTCATTAGAGCAAAAAGGGGCTCTGAAACTTATGCGAGTGGTACTTTTGTTTAAGAATCTTAGTCTCGGTAACGTGTCGTGACATTTTCAGAGAAATACTTTGCTTTCTGTCACTGACTGTGCAGCACAACAGTGTTTCAAACTGTAGCCGGTTCAAAAAGCTTTTATATTTTTGGTTGCGAACACACAGGTCTGTTGCAGGAGGAATCCTCCAACGCACAGCAAGTGGCGCGTTTCATGTTACCGGCAGCAACGGCACTTTGTTTGGAAATAAATAAAGAACTGCGTGGTTAGAATGGGAGGCAAGAACCAACACTGTTGATCAGAAAAAGAAAAAAAAAAATCAACAGAAAGTCGCATTTCATCAGATACAGAAGTTCTAAAGATAAGAGCGATGGACTCAAAGTGATCTCTAGTAAGTTTATTGCCAAAAAAAAAAAAAAAAAAAAAACACCATCGCATGAGCGAGTAATACCAAAGATGTCAGCAAAGGAAGAAAGAAACACAAGATTCCTGTGGATTACCACTTGAAAGGCACGCTCCAGCATGACTAAACAGAACGCAAGACTTCCAAGAGTACCATGTGAGAATCAGGTCAGGCACCAGGGAGGCAGCCGAGAAGAGAAACAGAAAGAGACGGGAATGTACCGCTGTAGGAAATTTGGGGAAATCCGGCCTGTCATGAATCGAGCTTGCAAGAAACAGCATGGGCACCTCTTAGCGGGGTATTAGTCTCAGGCCAGAGCTACAGGGAATCTTTCCCAGGCACCCTTCACCATATCGCGGAAGAGAGGATGAGTGCATTAATGCCTCGGGCTCGCTTTAAAAAGCCAGACTGGCTGACTACCAAAGGGGCCCACGGGCATCGACAGTAATCGCTAATGGCCCTCAGACAAGTTATCACCGAGCGCCATTGACATTTTGACCACTTGACAGCTCGGGCTGCTTTAAAACTCAATTAAGACACAGATACATGTGAAACAGACTGCGGCATCCGTCTCCATGTTGGCCGCTCACTCATAGATGCACAGATACAGTTCTTTATTTACTCTTTTGAATTCAATCACCTCCTAATTGATTTAACTCTCCACTGAAGGCAGGGCTGAATACGAAGCACCGCTCAAAGTTGCACTCCGGTTCCCAGAAGCGGGGAGACCTCCCCGCAAAAAAAAAAAAAAAAAAAAGAAAAAAAAAATCCGCAAACATGCAGCTCGGTAATGACCTCAATTAGATAACCAACTCACCCGCGTTCTCAGCCTTCCTACGAGGAGTAGATCTTATGGAGGAACGGGGTAAATGAATGAGACCAAACTAATCAATGGTTTCCTTCCAATGCTTCAACGATAAATGCCGGGAGCATTTTTAATAGCAATACACACCTGACCTCGCCGGAGAAATGTGAACCGGGCGAAAGGCGAGTCGTTTAAATGGTCTCGCCTCGCAGGACGATCAATAATGTTTTGTGAACAGGGCCAGACCACAGCAGGTAGACTTCACCGGCAATTAAAAGGGAGACAATAGTTTATGTGAAGAGGCTAAAAGCAGGAAAACAGCTGTGTGTGTGTGTGTGTGTGTGTGTGTGTGTGTGTGTGTGTGTGTCGGGGGGGGGGGGGGGGGGGGTGCAGGGGAACGTGGTTCAGGAAGAGCAAGTGGAAGATTGATTGATGCAAATGTCAGGTCAAAATGAAAATGTCCTGTGGATCGTGCTTGGTTTCCACAAGAAAGGAACTAGCAGGTGCTGGAGGCTCGGTGGCATATTTCAACGCAGTGTTGCTTATGGATTGTTTTGGTAATGACAAAAAGGATACAAAGAGGAAACGCTCCGGTGGCACCTTTCCTCGTGACGCCGATTCATTTTGGTGAGAAAGCTCACACGTGACCCACGGAGTGAATCCCAGAGCTGCCCTCAAATATTCGACGAGAAAAGTCTCTATTAGTTGTTTAGTCGCAGGGAGAGAAAATAAAACCTCAAACTTTGCCTCATCGGAGAGCCGTTATGAATAACCCTGTCGTGGGAAGTAAGTAACTCTCACGTGCAAGAAGTATCATTAGCAGCACGTAGCCTCTGACACTCTGAAGTGCTTTTGCCGACAGCAGTGATTAAGTTACTGTAATCAGTCACAACGTGTGTGGAAAGGCTCAAGTTGCAGTGCCACAGCTTTCCAAATGTCCGAACTGTGTTCGCTGCCTCAGAAACAGAAATAAAGGCCCGTTGATGCAACGTTGCAACAGTCTCCCTGCTTCGCCTCATCACTCACAGCGTTGAGACTAGTTACGAACCGGGCCGGAGTAAAGACACTAACACGGCCGGGACTCGCAGATCTGGAAAGGTAACATCGCCTGCAACGGGCTTTGTGTTTGCAGCCTTTCTTTATTGCTTGCACCTTTCACCTTCTATTTCTCAAGCTATCACTCTCTCATACACACACACACACACACACACACACACACACACACACACACACAGGAAGGAGGGTGCAGGTCCTCTGGCTGTCGTAGACACTATTAGGCCACGATACAATGATATACTGTGTTGAGATAAACGAAGAGAATGCTCATCCTCCCTGCTGGATGTTCCAACTCATTCAGAATCACGAATGGCTTTTACCGTTAGCAATGTCGTTAATGGGAAGCTCACCTTGTGTGTGCGCGCGTTTGTAAAGGTTATATTTTAATTGTTCATTAACAAAACACATCGAATCGAATGGATATCATAAACATGCGGCGACTCTTGGGCTCGACAACCAGCGAGAGTCTTTCGTTGGGCAGGGTGTGGTGGGAGGGTGGGGGGGGGGGGGGGGGGGGGGGGCAGATTGACGGGTCAAAGTTCACCAGAGTCAAACTCTATATGCCCGGCCGTGTAACGCATTTGCTTCACCTACACGAGTAAATCCACTGTCGCAGTGACTCTATTGAAATAACCGTGTTGGAGTCTGAAATGTCTCGTTATAAACACGCGTGTGACCGAGCCCTATGAGAGTCCGGGCACTGAGCTGGCGGAGACGGTCTTCCGCTGCTCGAGTACCAAAGAAAGGGAAACCAAAGAGACAGAGAGAGGGTAGAGGGGGTGAGAGGGTCGGAGCAGTAGAGAATCAGATTCGGAGTAATGATGGGAGATGTGCTATTTTCTTCAGATGAAAGCTTTTCTCATCTAAGTGTGAGCCAATTATTTTTCTTGTTGAGAGAAAATATGAACATGTGTTTGCTGTGAATCAGTGAATAATGGCACTCCACACAAGGACCTCTGAACGCACACGTACATGCACACACGAGTGTGTGTGTGTGTGTGTGTGTGTGTGTGTGTGCGCGCGTGCGTGCGTACACACTCATGCCCTGTGGGATGGGTGACGTCATGTTTGTTGTGGGGTGGGCGGCTCCTGATTGAAGATTAAAGTCTCGCACTGCCGAAGGTGGTTTTTAGGGTTTTGAAGATGGACAGGAGCAAAACATTCCCACCTCATCATTAGGCTCTTACAGCTGAAAGATAAGAAACTCTTTTTAAGTCGCGGCCCCGGGCCCCAGAGGACCCCGACCTCTGACTGACAGGCTCAGGCAGATTTATTCTCCCGGTGGACACGGGGTCTAAAAGGAAAAACAACATTCTTCCAGTGGCCGGGCGTGTAAACGTATCCGCCGTCTACACCGGAAGACGGTTTTAGGTTTGGGAATGTTTACAGTATGGTAAAAGAAAGAATTCCCTCGGGGAGGATCCCAGGCTCGGAGCTGCTCATGTCACCGGCCAGACGGCTGGCAGAAGCCTGGGGCCTGAGATGACGATGACATGCAAGACTCTCGGGGCGGTAAATCCATCAGCGCTGACAAGACCGAGATGGAAGGTCGAGCACGGCCTTCGACGCTGGAGCCTCTCTCCGATTCTGCTTCCTGCCTGGAAGCCGAATCTACTTCTGGTGAGAAAAACTTCCATCGCATGAAGTCGTCCAACACCAAAGTGAGGATGATTCGTTTTCAGAGAAAGTCACGTTCTGCCGACGTGGATTCCCTTCTGTGCAACAACAATGCCTCTCCGCTGACATCACCAGCAGCGAGAGCACGTCACCGTGTCTGCATGTGACATTTTAATGCCTCAAGAATTATTTTCCGGGTGGGAAATTCCCCCCAAAAAAAACATCGACATGTCACAGCACACTAAAACGCTCAGTCATGATGAATAACAAAAAAAAAAACAAAAAAAAAACTACTGAATGAGTTTTTTTCAGGGTTGAAGGTTGGCGACCAGCTGTGTAAACATTACTGTTTTAGTAATGATTTTTTTTTTTTAACTAACTACTAAATAAAATACGCTAACAAAATTGAATAAAACGTCCGAATTGACTGTCTGTAAACGTGGCAAACAAGGAAACTCAATCAAAACATCAGATAAAATGTCAAATATTGGACCCAAAACTAGTCAATAATGTCCGCAAACCACAGCATTTGTCTAAATCTGATTAAAACACAGAATTAGAGCAGTTACTGGCTCCTTCAGGCCAAATCCTGTCCGAATTATCCGCCCCCCCCCCCTCCTCCTCCTCCTCCCCACAGTTGCCTGACCCCGGGCCAGAGCCTGGGAAGTGCCAGCCACACACAACGGACAACACGGAGGGAGGGGAAGGGGGGGGATGCAAACACACAAAACAGAGACACAGAGAGAGAGAGAGAGAGAGAGAGAGACACACACGGCTGCAACCGAAGTTTCTTCGCAAAGATCACAAATAGAAGACGCCCCGAGCTTTAAAAAAAAAATAAAAATAAAACAAAAAGACATCTGAAGTAAGTCGTCTAGGTCAAAGCAATTTGTCAGAGAGATGACTGCTGAAAAAAAGTTGGGAGAGGGGAGTCGGAGGCAAGTCCTCCCACGGTCACAGCCAGGGACGGGCTGGGTGTGTGTGTGTGTGTGTGTGTGTGTGTGTGTGTGTGGGGAGGGGGGGGGGATTTGCTGTCAGCCTCTCAGAGAAGGTTACAGACAGAGATATGGAAACGTCTTACCTGACGTGTCCCACATGTTCAGCTCGATCCGGTGCTTGTCTATCTCAAAGCTGGCTGTGTAGTTTTCGAACACTGTGGGCACGTAGTTCTGGAAAACAAGAGATTTTATTTTAGGTATCCAATCAAAGGGGGACATGAGGAGCTGGTGTTTACAACAGCCGCTGTGAGGAGACTAGTGGGAATATCAGTACATTTAAAAGGATACAGCTGACAAATAATATCATGGGAGACACATTGTATTCATCATTTTGGGGATATTATAATGTGTATAGAAATATAGTAATAAATAAGCAGGTAATGACAAAGACTCAAGTTTTCTGTCCATTCAGACACAGGATTGTAATTTTACAGGCTTTCATTCCACTTCACCTCCACAGTGCTTTCTCTCCCTCTTGTTTTAATAATACTGGATTCAGGCAGGTGGATGTAACCCGCTTCATTCCTGCTGAAGTTGAGCTGTCAAATTCCAATGGCAGCGCTCCTGTTTTATTCATAAACTCTGGATCTTCTTTAGAATAATAAAAAAAAAAATTTAAAAAAAAAAATTAAAAAATTAAAAAAAAAAAAAGAGGCTAAGTTAAGACTTTTTCCTCAGACCTACCTCAGGATAGCAGTCCTTCGCAAAGACGTGCAGGAGTGCCGTCTTCCCACACTGCGTGTCCCCGACCACCACAATCTTACAACGGCTGCCTAGACTGTCCATGGTTTGTCCGTCAGACGTGTGTTGTTGACACGGGGAGGGTTCGCATCCAGCATCCGACACGAGACGCGGCGAGATCGAACGCTGAGAAGAAATACGAGCAAATACATGCGCTGAGCCGCCGGTGCGCTTTATCCAGCTTCTCCTTGTCCGACGCGCACGCAGCCTCTTCAGGTCCCGCTGACACACTCCGTCTGACTGGTCGGCTACCAAAAAAAAACCACGAGCAGGTCGCTCTCAGCCCTCCCTGGAAAACTCCGGTACTTTTGATTACTGGCCACGCCCTCCTAATATTCACGTCCGAGACACATCACTTCCATGGAATTGGCTGCTCCTCCGGGAAATAAAAAGCCTATCATGATTTGTGACCTTTTCCTCTTTGTTTGTTTTTTTTCCCCCTTTATTTTATATCGTTATAAAAGTTCAGTGATATTAATGACGGAAAAAGTTAATGGAAAAGAAATCCCTATAGTGTCTGTGTGTTATACAGACCTCACTTTGTTCCTACTAATGAGAACGTAACCTGATCAAGATGTCTTGTCACGTTTTCTATTTCTGACCTCTTATGTCATCATTACGTCTGTAATATTACTATAAAAGGTGTTATCACAAGATCTCAGCACCACTCGTGTTTGAACAGAGAGCTACTTTATTCTCTTCACATTAACTTTATGTGATCTTTGGTGATGGACATTTTTAACTTGTTCAGCGTCATCTGGGTGCATCTGCACACATAGATTAGGCATTTTTGTGTTTTTTTTCTTTCATATTTTATGTTGATTATGATGAGACAAAAACACACAAAAAATCAGCAATGTTCTGTGATGAGAGCTTTTAAATATGCAAATATATAAATTCCAAGTTTACATTTCTTGGAGGGCAGACAGTATCAAGTGAAAGTGTTTGTAGGTTATTTCTTTGGGACTTGGTATATTACTTTTAATTATCCTTAAGAGTAAAGACTTTGTAGCTGTTTGTCTTATAATAATCACTCACTGTAAAGATCTTTTTTTTTTTACGTCACTGTTGGCAAAGCAGCATACATGCTCAGCACATTAGGCCTCGTGATTTAGTGCCAACATGACCTTTTAATGGAGATACAATAAATGTAGCGTACCCGCATAAAACGGTCCATCAAATAAAGTAGTTCGAGGTGACTGGGTTGTCTTTATGGGCCTCGTTGCCTTTTATTTAGTTGATATTCCTCGGAAGTGCCCCACGGAGTTAATGTTTTTTTGTGAATGAGATAATGAAATGACGCGGCACCACGTGCCAGTAAAGGTCAGCACTGTTGAGTCATGTCATGTCGCCTGAAGAGCGACACTGACTCCTGCTGGGCACAAATGGTATTATACAATTCACATACCTCATGTATGGTATTATATGAAATCTATAAGCGATACAAATAAATACATCAACAGAAATGACACAATAAGAGGTAATATTTTAAAGCCTAAAATATAACCCCTATGCTTCTTTCACACACAGAGTTTATCATTTGTATTTTTTTATTATTATTATTTCCTCGACAGACTAATTTTATTAATGTCAGCAAATGAGTCTTAAGGTTGAATAACATTTTAGATATATTTACAAATGATAAAGTGCTTAACAGATAACACAGATTTTACACAATTTACTAAAAAAAAAACAATGCATCCTATGAGTTGTTGCTTTATAGATTAAAAGGTAGTTTGGACTTACTTTCGGGAAAATGAGTGAATGCCATCTTAGATTTAATGTATAGAGAAGAAGAAAAAAGACGCCCTGTGACTGATGTGACACCTTTTCATTCTATTGTGGACTTGGTCTCTCACTTTTTCTACACCATGTCTGGTAATAGTGTTCTGTAACCCCGACAGGATTATGTGGTTGAGCAGGTTAACTATTACAGATACAGTATGAGTCCTCATGTGAATATTAAATTCAATAATTTGTCAGAATTTATATTTCCAACAGTCCACAGTTCCAGGCTTTCTATGCCTTGTTATTAGAGCAACCTGTTACAGTTGAGTTTACCAATTATTTTTTTTCCAATGTTAAAGATTACGCAGACAAAATTTACACTGTAATACTGTAGTGTTCTGAAACCTGGCCAAAAAAAAAAAAAAAAATCCAAAATTGTCCATCTTGCTCAATGACAGCTGGAGTAAGTGAGAAAATATGACTGTGATTTGGATGAACTGACTCTTTGCTGCCAAAGCCCCGTCATCCATCTTGGAATCAATAGAACAGCAGGTGGCAGTGTGCATTTATCACTGGAAGAGGCTTTTGACTATTTTAGTCCAGGACCCCCAAACCTTGTGGGACACCATTGACAGCATATTATCCTCTTTCTATACAAGTAAATAGAGTAAAAACTCGGGAGTCACTAATATTATGCTCAAGCTCAATCATTTTGTTCCTATAATAACGTTAGGCATTTTCCTTATCAATTTCAGATAAACACCGCCACCACCTCGAGTGGGTTGTTTTTTCTTGTCAAGGAAACTACTGTCTTAAAATAGCTGAGCACAATGCAAGATGCCTCATAAGACAAGAAGACCGCGTTCCACTTTCTGCAGACTAAACCAGTCACATTACACATGTTTGCAACAAGCGTTTACATGTACACATGAATGCATCGGTATTTACGATGAATGGTGGGGTGGATAACGCTCATTCTCATGCTGACTTGTTCAACACAGTGTGCTCCACCTGCCACCAGGTGGGTGTAGTGTTCTGCAATACTCATTGGCCTGTTTAACAGTAGGATTCTGCTGATGACTGTCTTGTGCTACAAGAGGCTTTGATGGATAGTCTGCTCAACAAGTAAACTCATTACACCCGTGTATTAATTGAGCAGAGATGCCAGCACCAGATCGTTCAGTATCAGTTTGACCGTATCAAGAAAATATATTAATCACCTAGTGGCTTAGTTGGTAAGGAGCCAGTATGCAGAGACTTCTGGTTCCTTTAAGCTCTCAGTTTCTGTGAACATGCCAAGGAGAATTTAATTAGGCTTTAGACTTCAACGCCAAGTTATTTCACCCTGCATTTCAGTTTAACCCCAGAAAAATAAATACATAAAAAATAAAACTGTAGGGTAGTTATTACGCTCTAAAAAAAAAAAAACACATTGAGCCAACTGCTGGTAGAATTGCGTTGAGCCAACTCAAAGTTTTAAGTATGCTGAATCAGCCTTTCTGCCATAATCATAAGCATTTTAAGTAGCACTTAATGTGTCATTAACACAAATTTTTTTGAGTTGAATGTACTTATGAAATAAAGTCGGTCAAATAATTGTTTCACTATTAAAAAGCATTTTAAATCCATGCTCTTATATTTCTCTAGATTAATAATAATTAATTAAAAAAAAAATTAAAAGTATCTACCTGAAATATCTCAAATATTTATAGCCTTAGGAATGTTACTCTTTATTCTGGTGTTCACTATTACAAAATATTCAATGTAGTTTTATTTATATTGTACCAAAACACAACATAAGATTTCTAACAATTCCCAGTTATGAGTTGTGTTTTTGGAGCACTGACATGTTGAACCTGTCTCCGGGTCAACATTTATGGTGGTTGCTCCTGTGTTACACAACAATGCTGAGACCAACCAATGTTTGTTTGTTTGTTTATTTGGGCCTAAGGGGTAAACGTTTGGTAAATTTGAGAGAATAAATCGGATACAGTAAACACACACAAATACTTTTCAGCATAAGATGCTGCTTTGTTGCCTCCTGTCGTGGAGGTCGTGGAGGTCGCAGGTTTAACGCAGTGATTCTAAATCTTACAAGGTCTGGATTGGTCAACTGGCTACAGATAAAATTGTATATATTGAAGTATGTCGTTTTACTTCTTCGAGTCACTGAGGACAAACTAAACAATACAAGCTTAGGAATAAAACAATTTTTAATTACTTTTGTTTGAAATTATAGGGGTTGCAAATTAAAGTTACTAAATCCAGCTGAATGAGCCGATGGGGCTGGAAACACTGATTTAGACAAAAACAACAGCACTGTGATGATTCAGAATCTTGCTCAAAAATATTATAATAAAACCTGAAAAAATAACATTTACCTTTGTTTATTGAGAAGGTAACCAGGCTGAATGCAACAATAAGCACCTTGATACTTCCAGTAATAAGTCACCACAGGCACACGGAGGTATTATCTGCAGTAATAATTCATGCTGACAGCCATGTGGGAGATTTGAATGATTTCTCATTTGTTTGTTTCTCTTTCTAGATTTGTTGTAAATCCCAGTATTTGCACACTTTTAATGGAAAAGAAAATATCCGTGTGTTTGTAGCTCAGACACACACACACATCCTCGGAGACAGCTCAGACTCCCTGCAGACTCAATCTATTTGCCTGGCTGAGGTGACACAGTACTTTATCCAGGCCGAATTACACCACCGAGAAACATTATGCACAACGGTAACCTACTTAGACAACATAAAGAAGCCTCCAAACTACACAAGGTGTCCCAGAGAGTGCATCTTTGTCCCTGCTTTCCTTTAACTCCAGCCATTTTTTTTAATTTTTTTTTTTATATGGACAGATTTGAGTTTATTCTGAAATATTCTCAGTCAATATAACATAGAAGTTGTTTGCTTAATGTTTTTTTTTTTCAGACTCCAACCTGCAGTCCGACTCGTTTTCCTGACTGTGCCTTGCTTGTACATCACCATCCTCGCCCTGTCAGAGCTAATGAGCAGAAGAGCCACTCTCCCAGCACTCACAGCATACTGATGTGTATTATTCAGAGTGGCTCAGTGTGGTTGGTCAGAGGAAGAACAGACATCTGCCTTGTAACATTTTTGCCGTGTGTCAAAGCGGCTGATCAATAATGGCTGCATCCTACATCATTAAGCCGCTGTGGGATATCGATTTGGGACGTTGCTGACTTTGGCCTGAGAAGTGCTGAGTGGCACTTTGTGGCCACAAGGTGTCTCACCACTGCTGTTTGAATGGACCCTGGGCAAGTCCCTCATCTAGTCAGCAAGTAAATATCAATGTAGTCTGGTTTCTTTTTGTGACAAGTGACACAGACATTCACGATCGCAAAATCTGCTTCTCTAAGCTTCCAAGACTTCCACGAAACTTACAAGTTACAACTAATAATATCCACAATGTCTCGTGTGTTTGCTTTTGTTGGAAGAGGTCATCCTGTAGCTCTGCATTCCCCCCCCCCGCCCCCCCTCGCCCCCCACCCCTCACAGAAGCTGAATAAAACAAAGCAAGTTATATCATTTCATCAAAAACTGGCGCAGCCTCAACTCGAGCTCGTATTTTTCAGAGCTGCCTGCGCGGGGAAGTTCCAACAATGAGCCATACGCAGACCCAAAGTTCCTGCAAATCGTACTGCAGAACAGGCAGCATAAACAAACGTTTCCTCTGGCTCCTGTTCCCCAAACCTCACTGCTAAACAAGCAGTACACAGACAGTGAATGATTGCAATTGTGCTTAATTTAATTGAAGAGCTGAGGTATATTGTTACAGCTCCGAAATGATAAACCAACATGCAATATTGACTTTCTTACTCTCTCATATCACAATTTGTATGTTTATTGTTATTTATGTTTCTGTATTTCACAAGCTACTTTTTTCTCCAACCAGCTTCATATTATCCTGAAGATTTGCAGAAATAAGTAGATTTTAGGGAAGGGTTTTGCCAGGTTTGCGTTTACATTTGTCTCTCAGCCTCCGAGGACATTTTTTGCAAATCACCTCTCTGCTTGATGCAATATAGGCTTATTTTATAGCCCTACCCAAACAGCCAAACCCACCCAATCACACAAGCCAATCCCTGGCTTTTACTGCGCTCCGCGTTTTCCAGTTTGCCTCCGTCTCGTCCCACTCACACTTTCTGTCAGAGCTCGGCGTTGACAGCCACTGATCAGCCCACTTTGTCGGGGTTTGTGTCTCCATGCAAGACTGCTGAAAAAGAAGCTCTGACTCTCACATTTTCTTTGAATTGCAAGACGAGTACACGTAGCAAAAAAAAAAAAAAAACGAGCCTGTCCACGGCAAAAAAAAAGCACAAGTGAAAAAGCCTTTAAGTCATTTTCTGCACTCATCTCTGTCTCGCAGCCCCTCTGCACAATGTCTGGAGAAGACGCACCTGCCCAGCAGCAAAACGCCGTGGACCAGAAGCAGGAGACCAAACCCACCGAGGAGCCCAAAACCGAGGCGCCCAAGGTGGAGCCCGCACCCGCTGCAGCTGCCGAAGCAGCGGCCACGCCGGCGGCGACCACCGAGAAGGTCCCCGAGGAGGAGACGTTCACCTACCGCGCTCTGGTGCTCACCGGCTACGGGGGCTATGATAAAGTCAAGCTGCAGGTGAAGAAGGGCAAGCCGGCGCTGAAGGCTGGCGAGGTCCTGGTGCGGGTGAAGGCGTGCGGGCTGAACTTCGCCGACTTGATGGCCAGACAGGGGCTGTACGACAGGCTGCCGTCCCCGCCGGTCACCCCGGGAATGGAGTGCTCCGGGGTGGTGGAGGCTGTAGGGGAAGAAGTAACAGACAGAAAAGTAAGCAAACATAATACACAGCTTGTCTTTTATCACTTGAAATCGCATGTTGCTGATTGTATTTTATTGTTTAAGTGATAAATATATTCATTTTGGTGCTGAACAGCTACATCTGGATATGGGCGTGTCAGGCTTGCTCGCTGCTGAGGCAGGGATGGTAGTGCTGCTGTGTCATGTCAACGGTTTCATGGTTTAATTAATTTAATGTTAATAGGTTATTGGATCAGGCATTTATCTAAAAAAAAAAAAAAAAAAAAAAAAAAAAATATGGTAATAAAAAAAATGGCTTGGTTATGACTTAGGTGCGGATTGTTCATCCATTAATTCACTTGTGCATAAAGGAGACATCACTTGTTGTCTAAAAGTTGAAACCAATGAAGCCTGTTCGTGTGTTTATGTTTTATTTTATCACTGTAGAAAAAGACAAAAGTGAGTAAATGACACAAGTTGAGTACAATGCAGCCAGCAGCAGGCGTCGCCCCTCTTGTCTCCCTGCTTTTCAAACTGCGCTGCCGGTGCGCACTAGATTGAGCAACTTCCAAGTTCAGGATAGTTGCAGAGATGGAGATTAATTCTCTGTTCAGAGCTCACGAAACATGTGTGCTGTAAGTTTAAATCTTAAATAAACGCCTGCAAATCAGTTGCATGCCCTACATTATTGCTGCACCCACGCTGTAGTGCGCTTTGATGTGCGCCAAGGTGTGGAGCGCTGCGTCAAGTTAACCAGTGATGGGATACGTCAAGACCGGAAATTAAATGGTTGTTCCTTCAAAATTAAAGCTGTGATCACGCCCCTTAGCGTTTACTTTGGGTTGTTATAGAGACAAAAGAAGCGAAAATGAAAATGTATGCATGATATGAAAACCAGCATGCACAAGAGTACAATAAATCATTTCGATGACAAAATGTTGCGCAAGAGACCGGATGTAATTGTTAAAACTGCTGGCGTGCAGTTGTATCTTGCTTCTGTTAACCCTGAATGAACCTGCAAAACGTTTTGTTTTTTTTGTATGATATACAAGATGCCACTGATCCCTACTTTCGCTACTTTGCATGCAAAATGTTAATTGTGACTGGACTTTTATTTTGAAAACTGAGGAAAGATGTCCCAGTTATTAATATAACTTGACACCGGTGAAGGAGACCGGAGTCACCGACGCCTTTTGTTACCGGGAGCGACGGTGGCGCACAAAACGCACCGAATGGAAAGGGCGAGGCGCGACGCGACAGACAGCGTGGTGTGAGGAATGGGATCTCTCGCTTTCTTTATCAACAGATAACGCATCGCCTTTGTTGCATTCAGAAAATATTTACAGCCATTATGGTTGAAGTTGAGACCGTTGATCTCTCAGACAATGAAGCCAATTAAAGAACCTTCATAAAAGACCTTTCTTTAGTGTTGCAAGAGGGTTATCTTTTTCACATTGCATGATGAGTCACAGGCCTATATGTCTGTCTCCTGGCCGCTTGGCATCACCACGGTAACGCCTTAGAAAGGTAATTAAACGACAAAACCCAAAATGTTACACACCAGCCAATGATGACTCACGCTGTTTGTTGTAACATTTCCCCCACATCAGTTGATATCACACCACGCTGATCACATGCAGGAGCAGAATGAGTGCATCTGGCTGGGAGTGGCACATGTGTCAGCGGAGTGTAGATCCATAGATGGAGGAGGAATCTCTGCAGGCTAACAGGAGTACGATTAATGAAATGATTGGTGATGGGTCAGGTAACAGCAGCCCTGCATCGCAGAAGGCGGAGACCTTTGTGTTTCTTGAATACTTTATTGCTTCTTTCCTCATTGTCAGTAATGTTGATTGGATTTAAAGGTCACAAACCACACACACACAAACACACAGCTTGTCATCACACTCCCACATCCCCCTTTGCAGCCTTCAGCTTATAGAATTAAGAGCCAATCCTTCTAATGGATTGAGATCTCGGAGATCTTTTGGCAGCTTCAACTGGGAGGGAATGTGCTGACCCTGTTGCACAGAATTTTTTGGGAGCCTCATCACTCACTGCTGCTCAATCTGTCTGCCTATCTCTCTCTCACACACACATATGCTCACAAAGATGTACAATAGTGGGTGTGTCTGAACGTTTGTCCCCCCATATAGTGCACACAAAGATCTATGAACACACAATGCCTTTTTAATAAGATAATACAGACGTTGGTGGCTGTATATTGTGATTGATTTTTATTTAAACCCTCTGACATTTTGATGTACTACTGAACATTATGTTCTCTAATCTGATGCATTTAAGATGCTGTAGTTATATTTCATATTTATGATAAGAATAATATCCTGTATGTTTGAAAACATATTCATATATTCTTGTCAGATATGAAAAATATCTGTATTGAAATTGTAATTATGGGATCAAACAATACCGAGCCCGACATATTCTCCGTGATTAAAACTCCTTTCCTCCTGTCTTCGGCTTCTGTAAATTTATTCTCGACTGCCTGACTCGTATTCTATATCAATGACTGTTGCAAAGCAAGCGGTCCTTCAGGAGACACTGGTGAAGCGATACTACAGCGAACTTACCCCAAATGACCTCAGAGGGGGAAAGTGTAACAGTGAGTAAGTGAGGGGAGAGCGGAAATATCACAAATCACACCGAAACTCCCCCGACGCCAAACATCAGCACTTTTTTTTTCACATGGCGTGCCTTTTTTTTTCTTTCTTATACATATATATGCGCTCCCTGCGTGAGTTTTGGCAGGATCTGACCCATATGTTCTCAATTACCTCCCTCTGTCCCACATTGTCAGTCTGGTATTTCCTTCATCAGTCCCTCTTGCTCTCTATCTACACTACAGCTTAATTCTTTCTCTTAATAATCTCCTGATTCTTCCTTTGACCACTGGACTATCCATGAATCCCTCTATCTTGCTGCCCTCCCCTCCTCCCCTTCTCCCCTCTCCCTCCCCTTCCCTGGTGGGTTAAAATAAGAAAATTTTTCTCTTTCTGTTTTGTATTTTCCCCTCAAGCTTGCCCAGTGGGATTCTTTCCTTAAGTTCTGGTATTTTCAAAAACTAAAAAGAGAGGAATTTATTAATCCAGCTGCTACACCATGAAAAAAGATAATCCTACTTTGTTGGCATGGTGTGCTAATTTACATAATCAGAGATGCAGTTCAATAGGCAGCATGTAGGCCCTGCTGTCACAGATGTGGGAGCTGGGCGTGGCCTTTATGCTAACATCACAGGAACCATGTTAAGGCACAATAACACCTACGCCGACCCCCACAGAGATATTTCCTTTTAATCATGTTTACAGCAGCCGTGTGAGCTATGTGGGTGTTGGTATATTTAACCTTCATCTTTTACCTCAACCTGACTCAGGAACTCTGCATCACAAATTCTGTTCAAGCTTTTTTTTTTTTTTTTTTTTTTTTTTTTTTTTATAACCTGATCATTTTTTGCTGAGATCATCACAGCTCCAAGCCACAGAGCAGCTGACTTGGAGCTCCACATACCCCAAAAATTAAATCACCATCTGATTAAGTCCATTCATGTACAGCTCACTGGAAGTGTCTTTGTTTCGGTGCCCCCGCACTCCTGACCCCGGCTGTGACTTTACTTGTATTTGATCCAGTGTGAAGGCTGAGAAAAGGAAATGCAAGAAGCGCCTGTGTGTGTGATTTTCTTTTTTCTTTTTCTGTCACATTGTGAAGATGTTGTAACAGAAGTGTCACAAGGCTTGTTCACTTGGCCTTGAATGTTCCTACCCAGCCTCTGTGTGACTGACAGTAACTCACATGCTTTATATGGGCACAGAAGAATAGCTGCAGATGCGTTTGAATGCGTGAGTCATGTTTGTTTCCTGTAAAAGCCTGAACTCCCCCGCGTATCGATTTGTACCCACACTGTACCCCCAATTAAACCAGTGAGGTTGATGAGTTTGAAGACTCCCAACGGCAAAGACAAAGGAAAGAGGTGGAGATCCGCGAGAGCTCGTCGGCATGAATAACAAAAGAGACGCAAAAGGGAAAGTAGCCCATGGTGAAAAAGTGAAAGTGTAGTTTGAAATAAAACAAATGACTTGGCCTCAGACAGAAAGATGAGGCTATGAAAAGGGAAATAGAGAGAAGGAGATCTCTCTAATTGGAGTGGATAGACAGCGAGGCGCACTGCTCCCTCCAGACCATTAGAGAGGCCCGGGTGGAGAGGGTTTGTTCCCAGGAGGAGAGAGCTTGTCTTATGCTCAGCCATGGGGAAGAATCTGGCAGGGACTCTGATGAGTGGAGGGAAGCCAGGGGAGAAGATGGGTCCCATTGTCCTGTCTCACTGATGAGCAAGAGGGGATACGGGACACTCCTCACCAGGGGAGAGAAGAAAGAGGATAGTAAAGACAGAACGAGACGGCGGAGGATGAAGCAACAGGGATGAAAGATGGAGGAGAAGACGAGGACACAGACAGGATGAGACGGGGGAAGGGGGGGGGGGTGTAGACGTTCTAAAGTTGTAAGAGGAAAAGGAGTCAGGAAGTGAAAGAGAAAGAAGGGAAGAGAAAAAAGTGAGGAGAATGGAAACAGGGTGGGAGGGAGAGCTGTGGATAAGGGGGAGGAAGAAAACAGGAAGAGAGTTATAATGCTGCAGTCGTCTCTGTTTCCTGTGTCCCTCGAGTGGCTTCTCCTGATTGGTTAGTTAGGGCTTGGGGGGGGGGGGGGGTCTATATCGTGGCTTATTTTTCTGGAAAGAGACAGTTGTGAATCGAAGGATCCTGCTTTGATAAGGAGAGTTTGAGGGTAACAGAGGACAAGGCGGTGGTCGAGAGATGCAGCACGTCCTGAAAGATGAAATGATAATCACATATTGTGTCATATTTGGGGCAATTCTGACATTTCCAAAAAAGTGAAACTTCAGCTGAATATACAGTCCAGATGGAGCACATTAGCAGAAATTACTTCCTCGTTGCTTTTGAGACTTTTCCTCTTTGATGTAACTTGATTTTCAAAGCTGATCAATAATCAAGCGGGCCCAATCTGCAAACAGCTGACCACTGCAGGTTGGGGAACAGCTCTCATATTTTGGCGTTAATCCTGATTATTGATTTACTTCCTTTTCTGTCCTAATTCTTCTCCTGCTTGACTATTTCTCTCCATAAAGTCGATGCAGCTTTTGTTACGACTCTTAATCTGCTGTTGGTTTCTTTCCTCGCGTGCTTGCACGCTTGCAGGGTGCTTCTTTAAAACACTTTGAGGTTTGGTGGACGAGTTTGTTTGCACGTTCGAGTGTCTGCTGTTGTTGTAAGCAAAGCAATAAATCTCACTTTTACAGTTCCTGCTACATCATTCAGACTGCACCAAAGAAACCAAGAGCTTCAGCTCCAGCAGTGAATCCTGTTCATCGGAAGAAACGAATCGTTCAGTTAAAGTAATGCAGAAATTTGCTTTAATTTTGACCCACAGACAGAAATAATAATAGAAAGCCAAGTTTTACTCTCGATTTGGCAATACGTGCAGCTTCAGTGTAATGAGCTCCGTATGAATTTCAACTGTTTGGAAGTAAAAGAATCAGATAGGTTGCTGCTCTTCCAAAAAACATTAGCTCATCAGCTCACAACCTTCCAGCCTGATGTGTCAGACGCAGCCTCAAGGGACGAACTCAAGAAACTCTTCATCGACACCACGGGATGTCATTCAATTATTTATGACATTAATATTCCTGTTCCAATTTAATAGTGGATGTTGCAATATTTTTTTCATCCAGTGAATTCTCAATGTTTCGGTTATTTGTACTAGTGTCTTTGAAATATTTCGTTGATCTTTAAGGTGATCTTAACTATTCCAGTAGTTTCTCTTTGCTTCTAATTTCTAAATCATTTTTCATGCAATCTTGGTCACAACTTGGTGTTCACATGTTATAGTTACATTATTCAATATGTGTATAAATTTCTCATAAAATAAAATACTTTTTTGCATAAAAATATGTGAGCTACTGAACTATCTATGCCTGTAACCCCAATAACTGCCGTTGTACTGTAGTTCCTGGATTGAAAGTACCGCTGGTTGAGAGTTATGTATTGGGGCACATTAGTTTCTGTTGCAGTTACACTGAGTACAAACTGGGAGCTATTCGTTATACAATTCTTTTTTGAAGCTCATGTCTTCCTTCGCTCTTTGTTCCAGGTCGGTGATAAGGTGATGGTGCTCAACCGCTTCGGGCTGTGGCAGGAGGTGGCCGTGGCGCCAGCAAGCCACACCTTCCTCATCCCAGAGGGGATGAGCTTCGAGGAGGCAGCAGCCCTCCCCGTCAACTACATCACCGCCTACATGATGCTGTTTGACTTTGGCAACCTGCGGCCCAACCAGAATGTCCTCGTCCACGCCGCCGCAGGTACGAAGGGAGGAAAGAGTAGAGTGCACACACATAGAAAAGAACAACACAGCACGCGTGCGCAGCGGGAGCACACGGTCCTCTGGCTTTCTGTTTTCGGTTGTGAATGGATCCGTGAAAAGTAATTAATTTCATATGATGGTGAGATTTGGTACAAATGGATTAATATTTCATTCACTGTGGCTTTGATTGCTTTTATGTATTCCTCTACAAGTTCAATTATTAATTCCCAACTATTGTTTTGAGTTGTTTTTTGATGAAAAAAAATTCTTTGATTCAAGCTTCTTAAGTGGGAATATTTTCTGGTTCCCTTAGTCTTTAATGACAATGAACTCAATATATTTTGGTAAAGAAGAAAACAAGTCATTTTACTCTGCTGCCGGTTGATATTTTTGCAAAATGATCAACAGATTAACTGTACATTTTTTGAAGCCCTAAAATAAATGTTGTAATCCTGAAAACTCCAATTAATCAGTTGAACTCTACCAACAGCTGAATTTAGCGTTATAACACCAACCTCTTGAGTTGAGAAATTAAAAAAAAAAAATCATTTTTAAATTCTCTGCAAAAAAAACCAATACAAAGATACATGACTCATGTTATGGCATCAGGAAACGCCCTTGAAGGTTTTCTGTGCTACACGTCTTCCTTCTCTGCACCTCCTGTTTCTGTATTTCTTTTTTCGTATGAATTATGGCAGTTGGAGAAGGTCCACTCTTCATATGAGATATGGCTCGGTGTTTGGCTCTCCGTCGGACTGCATCGAGAGTGGAGCACCTGCCACCTGCAGTGAGGGGTCAAAGGTTCAGAGCGAGTGGGTGGGAGAACGATGGGGACAGAGGGAGTAAAAAGCACCTGCTTTGGGGTGTGATGCAGCGAGCCTCAGAGCATTTGATTTTCTGCTGTATTTACACAACCGGGCCAGCTGGAGAGAACAGGAGAGCATCAGCCAAAAAGAAATTGTTCTCTGCCTCTTTGTCTCTCGCTATCTGCTGGTGCACAGCTCTCACTTTCCCTCCCATCCCCGCTTTCACTGTGCGGAGGGAACCGGAGAGGTATCCCTCTCTACATTTGGGACAGTGTGTGGGTGTCGATGGCTCAGAGGAGTGAGTATATAATGAAACCTGGAGCCTGTTTTCTCTCTGGGTGACAAAAAAAAAAAAAAAAGAGCTTTGGGAGGCTTCAAGCCCAGGTGGATGTCTCCCTTGACGATAACACAGTTACGCTGGAAATGAGTGAATTTGTAGGATTAACATCAAACTGTAGAGCTGAGTGATAGCTAAGAGGCTCATAGTTGTGGGACTGGTGGTCTGCAGAGGAATCCCAAATGTTTGTCGTTCATCATCATATCCTCCGGGCGATGTCACTCAGCCCTGTGAAGAACACGTTGCGGGAACCTCAGAGCATGTTCGCTATAGGAGGAATGCTGTGGAAGTGTGGTGTGAGAGGCAACGTTTTCCCTGCCGGTTTGGTCGAGGCGGCGTCTCTGGTTTCTCAGGGCGGGGTGCCAGTCTCAGCTCACCAGCTGTCCGGACATCAGGATTGTAAAAGCACATTGCTGAGGCTCTGACAAAAACATTTGCTGAACAGTCTTGTCTTCTTGCATGTGTAAATAATTATCATACATCATGTTGATAGCAGCAGGGTGTGAGATAAGCGCATCCATCTCTGAAAGGAAAAATCTGCCTCTTTTTACATGGATGTCCTGATGGTAAATGTTTCTAATTGAATCAATAAAATTCCTCAGTGCTTGCTGGATTGACCAAGAAATCTTGAGTTTTTCTGCTTGCAGAACTGTGCCTACATGTCCCAGGATGCATTGTACGAGAAGCCTCTAATGTCTATCCCCCAACTCCCCTGTCTCTATTTTTGTAGCACATTCCACAAATGACAGAAAAGAGGGTGATGTTCATTAGGAAACTACTAGTACATATCAAATACTGTAAACGTTAGCAGCTATATTATTGTATTACATGTATTACTTTTCACTCACTTTGTTGGCCTAAACAAAGCGTGATATGCCAAAAAATAGTCCCTCAGTGGCCATCTGCCCTCTCAGCCGTGCTGGTTTTTAGTTGTTTATTGTAGTTTATTGTTAAATTCATTGCTGCAGAATGACCCAGTTTCTGGCATCGAGACGCAGTTTGAGTGAAGGTAGCACCGGTCGCTGTTTGCCGTCGGCAGCTCAGTTTCGAGATGGTCCCTGCGGGTCTCTTGCGCTGCTAATGCAGCCACAGCATCGGCCTCCCTCTGCTGCATTTTTTTGGCTGTTTTTCTCAAATAAATATGGCTGAATATTTGAGATCAGACGCAACACTGTAAAATGTCGCCGTCCGATTTTTCGGCTGCCGTTTTTGCTGTTGGAAATGTAGCTGGTTGCAGTGCGTGTGAAGAGGACGAGGCTTCGTTTCGGCTGCCTAGTTCTTGCAGCCACCAGCTACATCGCTGTGCACCTCAAATGGCGGCGCTGGTGCCAAAAGAACAACAAAGACATTGAGAATTCAATGAGGAATTTATTGCCTTAATTGACTACATTTCTAATCAACGCTGATTGGACATCCACATAAAAAGTGCAGAATTTTCCTTTCAACATCGTCTCCCTGCATGGTGGGGCTGCACGGCTCACATGCTGCTGGATGCTGAGTGTGTATGTGTGTGTGTGTGTGTGTGTGTGTGTGTGTGTGTGTGTGTGTGTGTGTGTGTGTGTGGTGGGGTGAGGGAGGGGTCTCACCCTTGAGTCTGTCAACATTTTTTCCTGATGTATTCCGATTAGAGAGATCAAAGGTATCTCCCGTGACGAGGTAAGAGAGAGATGGGGGGGGGGGGGGGATAGTGATTGTGTCTGGGCCTATCTGTGCTGTCCTTTCAAGTCTGATACCATGTTAATATTGTGAAGGAAATTGCAGCCAGGGTTGCATACATGTCTTACTAAATTTATTCCGGCACCATATTTTAACATAGCCGACACAAAATAAGTTGCTACTGAAAATAACCATTTGTTGTCCCTCCGTACCGCAGTAACAGAATCTAAAGGTTTGGTTCCCACTCTGTCTTAAAATGAAGCAACGTTTGCTCCTCACGGTCCATCCTCAGATCACATGTTTGAGTTGTGAAAAACTCAAAACTCAACAACCCAGCCTCACATCAAATTGTGTTTTAACTACTTTGGTCCAATGCACAAAACGCGTTGGTTACACAATAACGGTGCTAAAATTGTGAAATGTTATTTTTGGACTATTTTTTCCTGTTGCCCTGCGTCCATGTGACCGACTAACAAAGCACTGCTGACGTCTTAGACATACGCGCGAGCTACCTTATGTTTAGGCACCAAAACCGCGTGGTTAGATATGGAAAAAGATCATTGTCTTGGCTAAAATAAGTCTGTTACTTCCCCGTACCTCACGATACTTGCGTCAGGCACCAACTTTCATGAGTTTTTGAAGATGTTAAAGCCGACAAAAAAAAAGGCAATTTCTTTTTAAAGAACAATAAGGAACGAGATCGAGAAAAAAAAATGTAAACTGCAAGGGGGAACATGCGGACCCTCGCGTGCCGCATGTCGGGGAGCCGGCGGCCCTCGGCCCGCTGGATCCCCGACGTGCAGCGTGCGAGGGCCTGCAGATCACTGCCCGCAGATCACTGCCCGCACGCAGATCACTGCTTGCAGTTTTAATTCTTTTTTTGTTTCTGCTTCCTATCAGTGATTTCCTAACCCCTTAAGTTATTATCCATCCTTTGTGAGATGCTCTTATTTATGGCGCCTACTTTGAGATTACGCCAGACTAACCCATTGGAAAATCACAAATGTGTCTGTAATGCATTAAATGATGACCACACATTTCACAGTTCAAATTCCAAAATTCCGTCTTTCACTTTAAGCGTTTTTCCAAGGTTTAACCTCCTTTAAACAACTATTTGGAGTCAAAATAGAACTCCTGGTAATACATCAAAATAATGTGAATTCTTTGTATTTCAGTTACGAAACAATAATTAAGTTCTCTGTTACGACTCCACCTGGACCACAGCTTCGGTGAACACCCTGTTTAACCACACTCAGAATCACATAGGTGGTTAAATGGCTTTACTTCACCTCATTAGACTGTCTGAAGACCGACGATTATGAGGATAAGTCGTGTATCCAACTAAACAGCAGTAATGTTGTGAGCCAGACGTGCCTGCGTAACGCTGCATTCCTGCTGCATCAGTTTATGTTGAGCAAAGATAAAATAGCGAGCTTTTACATGAGATTAACTGGGTCTATTTGCACGGCAGTGGAACAGACAGTGATTCGTTTTTCACCCCTAGTCACAGGGTATGGTGGTAATTATGATTTAAACTAGCATTTGTTTTTTTTGTTTTTTAATGAAGACTTTAATGAACAGCTTTTAGTTATAACTGATGAGTCATTTTCTTCTTTTGCAGTCATAAATCTTTTCATAAGTCTGTCTTTTTAGCAAATGCCTCGGGGGGGTTCATCTGCTGCTGACCTCTGTCATGGCTGACCTGTTTATTCTCATAATACGAACTTAATCCACTTTATTTAATCGCTTGTGGAAAATAATCAGACTCCTTTCAATTACTTTTAGATTTCTGTCTCCCCGAAGCCCCCAGACCTCACAGTGAAACAGATACCTCGTTCTAAATTGATTAGAAAATGTAATGATGAGCCAATGATATCACCTTCAGCGCCTTCAAAAGAGAAAGTCAACTTAGTTTTCTAGCCTTACGACATGAACAACACCCTTTATGAACCTTAATTTGAAGAACATCCACTAATGAATCTGCGCCGGCGAGTTCAGGCAACCCCGCTCTGCATCATGTGACATGTCTCGTACTCCCATCATCGTCGAATATACGCAACCACCCAATTTGGAGCACTATTTAAGCTGCATACATTTCCCATCTCAACAAAACTGCGTCAGCGCTGCCACATGTTTCTACTGCCCCTCCACCACCCGGGCCTTAAGATATCTGCTCATCATTCCCCAACATCTCTCTGTGGTCACATCTGCGGGGAATGAGTAAGCCGATGATGCCAAAAAAGCATTTCAAACATGAGTTGTCTGACTGAAATATCCTTCAATAAAGTAAAAAAAGAAAGGGGAAACTTGGAGAGTGACAAAAGAGTGATTCCTCTTCCTGGTTTGACAACCAGGAAAAAGCTGCTTTATGTGCCGAGCGAACAGAAGTGGCACTTGCGGATTTACAATATGGAGCCACAGTTACAACTTTAAGTTAATACAAAAAACACGATATATAACATTACGTTATACATTTCGGTGCTTTAGAGTTAGAAAAGAAGATCTGCGCAGTAAAAAATGAAAATACAGCAGCAGCTAGATAAGTTGGTTTAATGTAGATAATCAGCAGAGAATCCAGGAAGTTTCTGGTCCCTGCCAAGAAATAGTCTGGCACGCAACCCCCGAACAGATGAAACAAAACTCATGCAAAGTGTGAGCTTTAAAGGTTTTGCTCGATGGATTTTTGTTTTGTTTTGTTGTGTTTCCAGATTTTATTCGAAGCTGACTGGTTGTCGGTTCAGACACAGGCGCGCTGTCAGTCTTCCTCTTGAACACATGCAAAAGAAGAGAAACTAACGACAGAAACAAGAACAGAACTCGGCATCTGACGACATCGAATACACGGCGATGATGCGCTTTATTGGTCTCGCTGATGTAAAACGTCAACGACAGCTCCACGTGGCCAACAACCTGTTGAACCGTTGACGAAGGGATGATGGGTAGTCACTCGCTCGCCTTTCTGCCTCTCCATTGTTCCCCGTTTCCAGGTAACGTCACATCAAGACCAAGAGGCTCACTTCCTCCTAAGTCGGGTGACCTTTACCCGTCAGGGTCAGGTGGTGAAGAACAGTCCGACTGCTGTTTTAGACTCTAACCAGTCAGCCGTGCCTCGACATGTGTACAAACTGTGGTGAGCAGTCCTCAGCTGCCTCTCTCGTGGGTCCGCTCCTGTCCTCTCTCTCCAAACAATAGCTTGTTGTATTTCCTCCCTTCGTGCCTCTCGTTTCTCCACCGCACCGCACATCTGCATCCTCCGTTGTCCTCCTCCCCCTCCGGCCCTCCGTAACCTCCGCTCCCTCCGCATGACCTCGCTACATCCGCGCTCTCGTCCTCGTCATCGGGAGGGGGGCGTGTGCACGTTTTCTCTTTTGTTTCTCCCAGAGGGTTTGGGTGTGTGTGTGTGTGTGTGTGTGTGGAGGGGGCAGGGGGGTGGGGGGGTTCACTGACATTTTGGATGCATCTCGTGGGTCTTCCACTGTGCCTGGCCAACTGCCTTTCCTCTGACCTCTCCCTGAACCGGTCCTAGTGTTTATGAACCCTTGCCAGTCGTCCCCCCCCCCCGCCCTCCACCACCACACCCATACATCACATTCCTGCATACATATGGGGCTCCGCCGCTTCCAATGATGACGTCTAAGATCTGTTTTATTTATGAGCTTTCGAGTGACTGAGGCCCGGCAGTAAGTGTCACGCATTGTGTTGCAGATGGGGAAGGATTAATATGAATTAGGTGGTGTGTGTGTGTGTGTGTGTGTGTGTGTGTGTGTGTGTGTGTGTGTGTGTGTGTGTGTGTGTGTGTGTGTGTGTGTGTCATCCATTTCTTTCTGGTGATTTTTTTGTTTCAGGGCTTTGAGACCCCGGCATGTCAACACTTTTTTATGACATTTTTGGCACCGGACCCGCCCGGATTCCAACTGGATCTTCCCCAAACTGTACAGAGTACCTGACAGCCCTGCGAGGGGCTCTGGTCTACCGAGCGACACATGCTATCAATCATCTCCTCTCATAAAGCTCCAGTGTTTGAGGTTTTGCGTGTTAGATTTAATTTTTGTCCCACCAACTAATTACGGTGGCTTTACTTCTCGCAGCTGCCGATTTCTGCAGAGTCCGAGAGTAAGATAGAGTTACACCAGGTTACATCGAGGATTAACTCCCAGGACTCGAAGTGAGAGGCTTCCAGCTGCTGCATGCGGGTGAAATACAACCTTTCGAGTGAAGGGTGACAGCAGTCACAGCTGAGGAGTTAATTCCTTGTTAGTTGTAATCCGCGGAGCCGAGCCGCTGGTTCTGGGAGTCATGTTTTTACTGTTTGAAAGTTTCCTTTTAATCCTCAGTTTTTCAATATTTCAGCATCAAAATGAGACACTCTCCAGGGTAATTTAATAAGACAGTACCATAGATTTATGTTTTGGGCATTAGTTTTAGTTGTTTTATCTTTGTTTCTTATAAATCCATTTTTTCAGGATGCTTTGAGCTGAAAAAAGAAAAACGCCACAGTTCATCCAAAATTTGAGCGCTGAATAATTCAATCCACTGAGTTTTACTTCGACTTACTTTTGCCCGTATGAACGACAAAATATGTGACGGAATGTTTCTTGACCTTTTTATTCTCTCAGGCTTTTCCCTTCAACTTTATTTTCCTGTGACTTTTAAAGAAAGTACACAGTTGTCATAGTTTGTGCTGCTTGAGCTGATTCTCTCTGCAGAACATGGAAAGGATTTTAACTTGTAGAACTTGGATGTACAAAATAATTCGCCGTGTTTGTTCGGGATGTTGATGACTTGAAACGTATGTGCGACGATCTGAAGAAAAGAGTCGTGTAAATGTACTCTAAATGCTTTACAGCGAGCGGAACAGGTGGCTGGATCTCTTGGGTTTGATGAACGAGAGCCCCATCCTGGTGTAGAGCTTCATGACTGCTGTCAAACCTGCAGGCATGGCCTCGGGGCGTATGAGCGCAGAGTTGATTGCAGCTGGGATCGAAAGAATGACAAGCCACGAAAAATGTTTTGGCGGTCGGATGATTGCGGAAAACATTCCTATTTCTGTGTTTCTGTGTTTCTCCCAGGACTCCCTCAGAGATTATTGCTTTCATTCATTATTTACCAGCTAACAAAGTCGATCGCTGTTTAAGCATTAGCTCGTGTGTACTTACATCTCGCGCTTTAAGAGATCTGCTGTTCCTGGAAGACATGATAGAAGCCTTGAAAATGATTTCCTCTCCCTTCTCCTCTCCTTCCAGTCTGTCTGCTCTGGAGGTCTTACCCTAGTTTGGAGAATGTTAATTCACTCTGACCACTGAGCGGGAGTCTGAGGCCGCGCGGTTGAACCGTCTCTGCGTTCCCCGGGCCCGGCGTTGCCGGCGGCAGATCAGCTGCACTGATAGGAGAGGGAAACCAGGGCAACCTCCAACCTAACCCGCCAATCACATCGCTCGCTCACGCTCTCGTTGCTGCAGCCGTTGACAAATGACCCCATCTTCACCCCCGCCTCCCCAACCACCACGTACAGTCACAGGTGTATGTGAAACCTCTGTCAGGACACCTGTTAGTGTGTGTGTGTGTGTGTGTGTGTGTGGCATAACAGGATGAGTGTGCAGCAGCTTGTGTTTCCTTCTGCAACCAGGTTTACGGCAGGAAAGAGAGTGGCTTTTGTTAGAAATATATGCCGCGTCTGTACATGCAGATGCATCATTTTCTGTGTGCAGTGTGAGAATACTCAGAAAATAACAGAGACCACTTCACACAAGGAGATTGTTTTTAATTTCACTCACCCAGTAACTAAAAAATGGGTTTCCTCTGTGCAGAGAGAGCATATTAAACTCCTCTCCAAGCTCACAATGTGTGCACTCACACACGCACACGCACACACACACACACACACACACACACACACACACACACACACACACACACACACACACACACAGGCATCCCAAAAAAAACCTCACCAAGGTTACATAATGCAGTGTAATATCTCAAGAGCACACATTCACAAACAGCCAACCGCAGCTCCAGTCGCCGTTACAGGACTCACATCTGAGCTGTTATAGAGTTGTAACGAGGAGCAATAAAATATTCATTTATTTGGTTAAAGCATGTTGAGGTTGTAACGCTGCCACGGGTAAAAAAAAAATATATATATATATATATATATTATTTTTTTTAAAGTGATGCCTGGGTCCACGTTTGTATTTCATTCTTCGTCAGCCACACTATAATCATAGGTTTGGACAGACACCAGTCCTTGAGGAAATGTACAAAATAAATGCAGAAGAAATCACAGAAAAAAAATAACAACGCGGAGCTCAGAGACATGGGACCAGTCGTCTTCTGGTGTCGACAGCAACCATATGGTCACCATCCGTCCCCCGGCTAACACCTGAGATCATTCAGTTGAGTAATGCTCCGGTGTGAGATCATCTTTACTCAGGCAAGAAACACACGCTGCTGATAAGGACGTAACTTTAAAGACGATTCAGAGATGTATTATTAAAGACGAGGCTGATACGGTATCCATCCTGTTCTCAGTTTTTGTTTATAGAAATCTGTAAAACATTTCTGATGTTCCCACCCGGCCCTGCTGTTGAACTCTGGGTGTGGAGCAATAATAGTGGCCTCAGTGTCAAGTCTGGATTCCTCTGTGTTTTGGGGAAAAATTCCTTCTTCGCTCCTAACAGTCATGTTACGGCAGCCAAGTGCAATTTGTGCCAAGATGCGAGAATGTAAGGATTCAGGGAAAGACAAAAACCCTCCTGTGTATCCAGCTTCCTCAGAGAGAGAGAGAGAGAGAGAGAGGAAAACAACGTAGATAGGTGGATGCTTTTTGACAATTCCCTAATTTCTAAGTGTAAACAATTCAACTGAATCTCGGGGAGAACAAATGCAATTAGCTGCAAGAATTCGCATAATTTGCTTTCTCTCCCCTGAGTAATGGATGAGTGTCTGTGGCTCGTCGTAAATCACACTCAGGAAATCAGGGAAAGACAAAAACAAAAGCAATAAAGGGTTAATATTTTAATCTTTGCATATTTGTAAAGATTAGCGGCTCTTCTTTGTGACGTGTATATGTATGGATGTGTGTGTGTGTGTGTGTGTGTGTGTGTGTGTGTGTGTGTGTGTGTGTGTGTGTGTGTGTGTGTGTGTGTGTGGAGGGGGGGGGGTTCTTAGCACAGCTTAGCAGTCTTATGATGGGAGATCAGGAGTTTGTTCTCATGGGATTCAGAAACAAGTACCTTCTTCCTCTCTGGCCTCATTATCACTTTGAATAAAAACACTTTTTTTTTTTTCCCCACCCAAAGAGTACTATCTAATAATATAAAATAAGTAACTCTCTGCAAATAATATCTTACAATAAAAATATCGATTGATTCCTGCAGCTGTTTTCTTCAAAGCTGCACAACAGAAGGGGGAATTACTGAGTTTGTGGCAGCAGCGCTAGTTAAATATTAATATATGAGTACTGTAAGTATGTGGGATTAATGGATGCATCTTCCCGCTGAACACTATCTAACACCTGCATGTGAGGGTTGCTACTGCGTGACTGTGCCATTTAGTAAGAGCAGCTCTTAAACCTCCCACTCAGACAATGCATGTTTAACACCTTTTCACTCGGTTCCCATCCACCTCGCATGAACTGCTGCTCGTGTAAAACTCATGTGTCAAAAGCAAAGAGACACACATTTGCTTGTAGTGTTTGCAGGATGCATATATTACATTGAAAATAAAAAATGCTGACAGGTAGCTTCCTGTGCAATGTTTGACGGTTACGCAGAGCTGGATATGACCCGGGCTGTCAATTTATGACAAACTTGTTATTGCCATTAAATGACTCTTACATGCCCGAAGGGAAAGCAGTCAATGAAACAAAATGGCTCCCTTTGCTCAGTCATCGCCAGCAATTTGGCCGAGGTTTCCTTGGCAACACAAACTTGGTTTCTTGCTGAGGACAAGGAGAGATGGTGCTGTTGTAACGCAGCCGCGACAGCGCTCACATCCAACAGCAACGGCCTTGATTTTGTTTTCTCATCGTTTCCACCCTCGGTGTGTAAACAGGCGGGATTCGAGTGGTCGATTCATCTCACACGGACTCAAACTCTCACAACAGAAATTATTTCTGGTCTTTGCGCTGAAATTAAGGTTTGTAAAGGGGTCGCATTGAAATGATTTGGGCTCTTTCTTTAGTGTAATTACATCTGGGTCTCACTTAAATCACAGAAATAAAAGAACCTTTTTTTTTTATTTTATTTTTATCCCCATGCAGAGATAGTCTGGTTAGAGATCATTTCTAATCTAATCATTAGATCTTAGTTAATTTTTTTTGGCAAGTGTCACTGCTGTGTTTATCTGACAGAGCAGACTCAGAGACAAACTGCCAGGATGAAAGTGTGTTGGTTCACAGGATCAGAATCAGTTTTTGTCTTTAAATGAAGGGACCAACGGCGCGTTTGTGTCATCTCATGCACAACATTGTCTCTTTGCAACAGATACAAAGATGATCAATCCAACTTAATATCGATAGCAACCTGTTGCAAAACATGTCTCCTGTGTGTGTTTGTTCCCGGTATATAAAGATAATTAATGAAAAAAAAAATCATCCTATTTCGTTATTCTTGCACAAGTCTAATCGCGGCCTTCTCGTGCGAGTTCCTCTCTTCCTGTCTTTGTGACTATCTGACTGAATGTTTGGGTTTAGGTGGCTTTGCACGCAAGCAAATCCTTCATGTGCTCAAAAGCTGTCCAGCGATCTGTCAACCCAGCTGTGCCATTAAAAATTGACTTTTTTTTTTTTTTTTTTTTTAAATGCACGTGCTGCTTTTGTGTTGCTTGATTCTGCCGTATCAGATAAGATGTACTCTTTTACTCGGTCGAGCATGAATGACCTTTATGGATGCTTTTCAGTTCAAGTCCTCAAGTCAGCCTCCATTTCAAACAAACCACTGCTTATCAGTAACCTATTACTCCTTGTGCTGGCTGCCTTTGCAAACATTGGCTGAGGCATTTGCCACAACCATGTACACACATGAAAAAAAATAAACAGCGAACAAAAACACAGATATCCGAAACATTTACTTTGTCTTTAAAGTCTTGGACGATGCAGCACGTTTTGTTTTTCAACTGGCATGCTCACAAGGAGCTGTGTTTATGTCATTTGCGATAGAATATCATCCAGCTCTCCTTTCCTAACAAAAACACATAGTTCAGCTACATTTTCTTTGTCCCGTGGAATTTTCGGCAGGTTGTCTTGAATAAAAGAATTTGACGTGTCACTCGAGCAACAATGGTGACTTTCTCCAGAGTTCGACGTGTGTTTGTGCATCTGTGTGTGTTCTCCGCAGGCCAACT
The DNA here is from genome assembly GCF_022577435.1 of Embiotoca jacksoni. Classification (NCBI taxonomy): domain Eukaryota; kingdom Metazoa; phylum Chordata; class Actinopteri; family Embiotocidae; genus Embiotoca; species Embiotoca jacksoni. Next base: position 227,176 of record NW_027185285.1, on the reverse strand, counting down.
GGAGTAATGTGATTATGTTTAATGCACTGCATACATACCCCTGAGCAAAACATATCCACCCTGTTATTGACTTGCTTGTTTGGGACAATAAATAATGAAAATCACATTTACCTGCCATAGAAACATACGTGTAAAGTGGGAATTCTTTAGTGCTTCTGGTAAGCTGCGTTTCGCGTCGCCTTTGAACAATCGTAGTCATTTCCGATGCTGCACTAGAATTCATGAAAACATCTACATGATGACCCTTCTCGTCCTCCTTCAGGTGGTGTGGGCATTGCGGCCACTCAGCTGTGCAAGACGGTGAAGGATGTGACCGTGTTCGGCACCGCATCGGCCAGCAAACACGAGACCATCAGCGAGGGCGGGGTCACGCACGCCATCGACTATCGCACCAAGGACTATGTGGAGGAAGTCCGCAAGATCAGTCCGAAAGGTGAGAAATCAGCCATCTGCACTGATGAAGCATCTAAATTTGGAATCTGCATGAACAGGGATTGTAAATAGTATTAAATAAATGGCCCCACAAATGTTGTAATGTTTTCTAGTAATGGGCACGTTCTCCAGTCGGATTGTTTCGTCAAGACAAATAGTCCAGATCGTTGTATTCCCGCTGGCACAAAGCAATACTGTGTGGCTGAGCCTTTGTTGATGAGTGTTGAACAAACTGCAGACAGTGATACATTTTCATACACTTTTGTTTTTCCTCGGCAGAGCTGGCTGCTATGTCCACTAGACTGACAGCAAACTCATTTCAGCGACCATTTGGATCCTCTCTGTCACCAATCACGCAGCCACACAGTATTATGTAGATGAACTCACTAAGAGGGGCACAAAAAAAAAAAAAAACAACAACAACGTCCGGCTCCTGTTGCTCCTCTCGCCTGCTGGCGCCTTCCTAGAAGGACGGAGACTGTTCTGCCGGAGGCTCATTTCATCGTCCCCCCCGCTCCGACCCGTCTCTGTTCCTCTGTAGCGTGGAGCGAGACAGATAGACATCACAGAGACAGATAGGACGAGAGCGAGAGCTGACACTTTAGACAGAATGTATCTAATTAGAAGCCCGGATCAATGCGCGGCCCCGCTCGCTACCTTTTCGCTCCGTCTTTGGCTCTCTGTCAATTCGCCTGTGCCGCGGTCGAGGCAGAGTCCCGCTGCGAGCCTCCCACAATCAATAGAACCGGGGTTTAACGGAGCGAGGAGGGGCAGCCCAATTTGAGGAGTCCCCTCTGGCGTGCAGGAGCATCATTAAGCCTTGAGCCTACACGGACATTAATAAGCCACAAAAGAAAACCTTGGTCGTTAGGTTGCCGTGCCTCACCATCTGTTCAGAGGTGGGGTTGTTATTCCGTCCACTCAAGGAATGGAATGAACAGTGACGGAGAGACATTTCATCCCTCTTCATCTTATCAGTGGAAAAAAAGATAAAACAAGTAGGGTCTCAGAGCACCTCCTCCTACTCTCCTCTCTTGGAATACGTCTTGGTGTAAACATGACACAACTTGGCTCCGCTCACTACTCCAAGTGAACTCTGGCATGCAGAGGGGGGGGCTGCCGAAGAGACTTGGCAGGCGGCTGTCTCTGAATTCACACTCAGCGATAACTGTCCCCTTCTTCTTCTCTCTTCTGCTCCAGGGCTGGACATAATACTGGACCCTCTCGGAGGGTCAGACACCCATAAGGCCTACAACCTGCTGAAGCCTATGGGGAAACTTATTACCTATGGTAAGTAATAAAAAATAAAAAGGCCCATTACCTTGAGAGTCAATCGGTAGTTTGCTAGTGGCAGATCTGTATGAATGTTTAGTGATGCGAAACAGCCATCCATGTGTTTGTTTGGAAAATGGGAAAATGAGAGAACAAATTTGGTTAAACCTGGGAGAAGGCTCGCCAATATTTCAATTTACTACAGTTTTCCACACAAAATAAGATTCGGAGTCAATCTTCTGTGCCAAAATCACACATAAAATTTCACAAGCAGGCCTCTTATAATTAAATAAACAAAGTCTTGCCATGCAGCACATTCCCCCTTGGTTGTATTAAACTCTTCAACCAAGCATCACCTGATTTTCAGTTTTTTTTTAATTTACCAGAATTTCTTTCCTCGATGCCTAAAACCCAGTGTGGTTTATTAAGCTTGTTGGCGGGCCAGTGTTGTACCTGCCCAAGTGAGCAGCGTTTGGCAGACATGCCCATCAACATATTCCTGACTGGAACGCGTCAGCTACATATCAGGGCCCTTTCAAATCCAAAAATTTGCAGATATAGGATTTGAAACTTGCAACTGCTTGCAATTTGCCAGTCAACGGTCTGAAATCTGCCTGTTTGCACCAAAGCAACGAGACAAGATGGTGTAACATCTTCTGAGCAATGGTTGCCAGTACCTTGGTTTTAATTGTCGGCTTTTCAGGCTGTTTCGTCGTTGTAGTAGCTCAAAACGTCAATATGGACAATGATGATGATGTACTTACAACATTATTCAAAGTGATGAAACAGCAGAAACATGTAACAAAAATGTTGGAGCAGCTCATTGGTGCTGCCGTGGGATACCCAGAAGGCTAAATGCTAATTTATGTCATGAACTTGAGACAGTTTCTCCCATCTTTTTCCAGAGCAGCTCCATAATAAGCCAAAAATAACCACTAACTATCATGCCTTACCTTCCAAAACTGCCCACTTGTGACTAGAAGCTGAGTCGCAGGCGATAGATTCAGCTGGTTGAAGTCGAGCTGAGACGGATCAGTTCACGCCGCTGCAACTTTTCCTGCAACGCTCTAAAACAGTTTTATCTCCTCACGAATCTTTGGTCAGAGCTGCGTTTGATTGTCACTTTACACCCTCGTGATTTTTGAACGTTTCTCCAATTACTGCAGAATATCACTGCAATTTGGATTATTGTTTTTTTTGAATAGCAAAAAAAAAAAATCATTTTCAACTACTCGTTTTAAAAAATCTGGGAGATAGCTCGTAAATGAACACGGCAGACATCATGAAGTTAGTTGTGGGTTTCACACTCGCTGCAGAGTGAAGCGGCTTTCTGGTGGGCAGTGTGGCCTCTCTGCGGAGGTCCGTGTCCTCGCTGCGCTGCGGCTCATCCGTGGGAAGCCCTTTACGCTCGCTCTGTTGCGATGCCAATCTGGAAGCAGCATACATGCGGTGGGCGGGGTTCGGCATCCGCGGAGAACAGGGCCTTGCCTTTTACATGTGGCTTAGAAACCTACTACACAGCATGGTGCCCTCCACCCTCACCCATTCACCCTCTCTCACCCCTACAGAACCCCCCCCCCCTCCTCTTCCCCACCAGCTCCACCCCACCCTCCCTGGTCCCTCTGTGCCGGGGCTGCTTCTCTTCCAGCTTATCAGAAATATGCGTGGTGGAACAATGGGGCGTTCTATCCGCACGAAACCTGGAATGTGTCTGAATGTAGCAGGCCGGGTCCCTCTCCTCTCTCAGAGCCCGCTTTGTGTTCCCTGTCCCCCCCCCCTCCCCCCTCCCCCCCCCCCTCAAGAGAGGGACGGAGGCAGGAAGAGAATAGATGGAGGGGGATAGGAAGGGGATGTGGTGTCAGTGACAGCGGAGATGGACAGAGGGGTTTTTAGGGTGGAAGGTGGAGGTGGAACAAACAAACAAACCAGAACAAACAAGTCGAGCCACTTGACAAAATAATGTTAATAATTGTCTTGAAATTGGATATGACATCTTTCAAATAGCTTGTTTTTGATGCGAGCAGGAAAGACTATGGCCGACCCCTCCCTCTCAGCCCGGACATAAACTTTTTCAACCCTTCCCCTCCGGTAAGATGCTGAGGTCTATCTCAGTCAATACATCACACCACGAGAACATTTTCTTCCTGACAGCAGCTGGTCTCATCAATCAAGGTCCGGGACCCCCCCTGATGTCGACTCTATCCCACTTATTGACACTGAGAGTGTGTGAAATCTATAATCTCATGTTGTACATCTGTGAAATCAACACATCTGACACGGTGCATTACATTAACACACTTAATTAGTATTCTGTTTTATTACATTTACATTAAACATACTGTTTATACTGTGCTCATATTTGTGTACTTACTTCATTCTTTATCTTGAAATTTAATTCATATACCACTTGTCTTTCATGTTAGTTGAATTTTATCTTCATTTTTTTTCTCCTACTTTTTATTTACTGATTGTTTTGCACCCGTGACATCAAGACAAATTCCTTTTATTTGAAATTTACTCGGCTATAAATCTGATTCAGATTTATTTATTTTTTTCTGCTGGGAGACTTTGAGAAACATCAGTGGATTCATTGTCCACTGGGATTCAAACTCTTATGCGCCCTTTTCACTTTCCTCCTCTGTCAGGTGCGGCCAACATGCTGGCGGGCCAGAAGAAGAACCTGCTCGCCGTGGCCAAGAACTGGTACCACCAGTTCTCCATCCACACGCTCAGCCTGATCCAGGGGAACAAGTCGGTGTGCGGCTTCCACCTGGGGTACCTGGACGGGGAGACGGAGCTCATCACCCAGGCCATGGACACCATCCTGGCTCTCTACAAGCAGGGCAAAGTCAAACCCCGCATCGACTCCACCTGGCATCTTGAGCAGGTTCGTGTCTCTCCGTTAATTATCGTTTCTTTAATGTGTGGATTATGTCTCGGTCGATCACAGTCTCTGTTCTTTCGTAACATTCATCATAAGTCGAGCTGAAATATTGTTTGCATAATAATGTTGCTACACTGTTTTTCCAAAGGCAACCAGCTTTAAAGTGCTTAGTTCAACCACAAACACACATATTCATCTCTTATATCTCTTACTATACAGCAATATATCACTATAATAATAAAACATATACGGACAGAAGAGGATATGCTTATCATCCACCTTATTTACAAGTGGCATGACTAGTTTTACAGGCGCAATTAATGAAAACCTTTTTTTTTATTATTATTTTTTTTTTTTATCCTTTATCTGTACTGCACTTATTTTTCTTTTAATGTCATTTCTGGCTGAATCCGAACTCTAACAGCATCTGTATTTGGATTTAAGATCCATTTTCCCTGGTTGTTAGTATGATTGAATCCAACCCTGTCCACCTCAGCCTGAATGAACAGATGATTCACTGTGACACAAGTGCATTCATACCTGAATTACATGCATTTCTTCGGGCCATGTGCTCACAAAGTGAATACCAGGTGGGTCTGTGTCTGTGTATGTGTTTGCCAGTGTGATCTGCAGGAGACGGGTGTGGCCCTGATTCAATAAGGCTCGCATTCAACAGGCGAAGTTTTGTCCACAAGAAGCACTGTGTCACTTCCAGCATAACTCACTCGGCCAGACAGACTCAGATTGTTGCTGACAAAAATCAACACTGCTAACAGACATGAATAGAGAGGGGTGTGAAAAACACAGATAGAAAAAGAGGAGAGTCAGAGGCTGACATCTTCTGTTGTCCGAGTCAGAGCTGGTCAGTATTTTGGCGGCGTGACCGCAGCCAGAGAGAAACACCCGCTGTCTTTCTCCGCCATCTGACGCTCTTTATCTGCCTCTCCATCTGTCCGCTCTTTATATCAGATTCTTTTTCTCTGTCTATAGGTTATTGAGTCCCTCTCTCTGTCTCTCTCTATCTCGCTGTATTCTCTCCTTCTCCCCTCCTCGCAGTGTATCTTTTTTTTTTTTTTTTTGCTCTTCCTCTCTTGTTGCTATGGTGACATCCTTTAGTCAGTGTGCGCGTCTGTCTCAGGGAGGGGCCCTGATGTATGAGAAAGAAAAATGGAAGGAGTGTGGAAGCACAGAGGAGAGAAGAAGGCACATCGGAGCGGCTCATCGAGTAAAGTTTTTTGGTTTGACGCCTGCGAACACACGATGCCGCTGCTTGTTGTTGCATCAAAGACAAAAAAAAAAAAAAAGCTGTCGGGCAATCAAATAGTTGATCGATTATTATGACCCGAGTACAAATGCCACGCCTTGACCCCATTCATCACAACCCTTCCCCCACTGTCCCCTCTTTATTTATTTTTTTCTCCAACGAATGGATAAACATGCTTGAACAATACATGGAAATTAGCACCTCTGTTTTCTCTCTGCTGGTTTCTCGTGATTCATTATCTACATCTGCACTGATACCCACGAGGATAACGGTCATGTCAGTCGCCACAAATAGCGCTCTCTTTCGTCCAAGGAGGCTGTCAGAGAGAGTGATGGGGGGGGGGGGGGGGGGGGTGGATGGATGGATTCGTCACTCACGCTCACTGGGACTTCTTTCATTCACGTTGAAGATGATTCTTATAATTCCTGGACCCCCCCCCCCCCCCCCCCCCCCCACCACCACCACCACCACCACCACCACCTTACATGTTCTTCATCTGAGGAATACCAGTTGGTCCCCTCCTCTCCTCTCCTCTCCCTCCCTCCCTCCACTTCCAACTCCCACACTCCCCCTCTCTCTCTTTCCCCATGTGTCTGAGTCGTCAGGGCCACGTTTCAGCCGGGCTTTACGTTGCTAGGAGATGGCCCTGTTGCCGTGGTATTGGTCGTTAGATGGTCTGCCTGCCTCGCACAAATACGGGGGGATTGGAGAGAGGAGGGAGGGACGGAGGGAGGGAGGGAGGGAGGGAGGGAGGGAAGGAGGGAGGGAGGAAGGATGAGGGAGGGGGTGTGGGGGGGATGTGATGGAGACAGGAACAGACAGTGGACAGGGCTCAGTGGTCAAGTGGAGGAGGGTTGGGGCGGATCTGGCTGGGATTCTCCTCCCATCATGATGATGGAGAGGCAGTTAGTCGGTCGATCCATCAGTGCGGGGGGGTTTGGTGGGGGCCGACTCTGGGGGGCTGTCATCGCAAGAGTGTCTGACCCCTAAAGTAAAAATATTTGGTTGAGTTCTTTCATAAAATATTGACTCCAGACTGATCTTCTGTATTAAACACCAGATTAACCACTTTTAACATTTCTACTATTTGAACCCGATGTCGTGTGATGGAGGCTCACTTGATGAATACGCATCTTTAAAGAATAGCTTCACATGTTTCCACGTCTATCTTTAAACAACACTCACATGCCCATAAGTACTTTGCCATATTTTGTTTATTCTTGTAGTCTTGTTTATTTTGGCCAGTGAAGAAATCCCCTCTTAAAGTAATTTTAAATGTAAGTGATGAAATCCGCACTCGTTGTTCAGAGGCTTCAGCAGTCTGAATTATACAAGTCTTTCATTAACATTTCGTTTATGGTGAAAGTTTCCTTCATTTCTGGTTGCCTGCACAGTGTTTGCTGGCTGACCTGCAGAAAAAAGGATTTTTATAAAAAGTCTACAAGTTTGGAAAAAGGTTAATGCATCTACTGCATTTGCACACAAAAAAGAAAGATTAAAAATGTTTTTTTATTGTATATATGGGCGTGTTAAAAATGTGAATTCATCTTTTAATAATGAGATTAAATCACTATCACATGGCAGGTTTTCTGATTTTGCCCTCGTTCACTGGAAAAAGGGTGAATGCAATGCAAATTTATGAAGCCTTATTGGCAAGCCTGTAAAAAAAATTTTTTTTAAAAGGTCTGTCTTACAGGGTCTTTCTTTACCTTCGGCACAAAATTGAAAACAGGTCCCAGAAACAGCATTACTCTTCATCATTCACTCTGATGGAAATCTTCTCATTTGCCTTATTTCTGTCCTCAATTTAAAATGCACAGTGATGGTGACGTTTTAATTTAGAGATTACGTACCTTTCAAAATAAAATAAAAATGTTTTGTTTGGTAGCACTGGAACTTAAATTTTTTTTTTTTTTTTTTAAATCCTCAAGATTTCTACCTCATGACTCAATTTCTTATTTCTTACAATTTTGATTTAAATAAATCCCATTATATTTATACTTAATATACTCTTACATTGAAAATATGTCTGAGGAATGTGTAATTTATTTTGTTATCCACTTTTTATTTGCTGTGAGCAGCTGCAACAATCTCATTTCCCCTCAAAGATTATTAAAGTCTCATCTAAACAAATGTAATTTCTCGTGTACTGCATATTAAAGTGATATTCGAAGAGCAAGCCGAGAAAGATTTGTTTCTGGGCTGCAAGTATTAAAAGGAAGATTAGAGGCGCAGAATGCAAAAACGCACATTTTTGCCGGTGGAGAAGAAACTGGCTACTACTGCTCACCCTCGGTAGATATTTCTCAATGGAGGGCGTATTTAAAGGCTCGTTTATGCTCCTTTTTGCCATTTGCTCTTTCATCCTGCCTCACGTAATCGCCCTTCTCCTTCTGTCCCTCCTCCAGGTGGGCGACGCCATGAGGAAGATGCAGGAGAGGAACAACATCGGGAAGGTAGTCCTCACCACGGAGCCGATGCCCGAGGAGGAGAAGAAGGAGGAGCCCAAGAAGGAGGACAAGAAAGAGGACAAGAAGAAGGAGGAGAAGAAGAAGGACGACAAGAAGAAGGACGATGGCAAGAAGGAGGAGAAGAAGGACGACAAGAAGAAGGAGGAGCCCAAGAAGGAGGAGCCCAAGAAGGAGGAGGAGAAGAAGGAAGAGGCCAAGAAGGAGGAGAAGTGAGGAGGGAAGGACTGGAGAGTCAAGCAGACCAGCAGGGAGTTTGTGTCCTGGGACCAGGGGGGTGAGGTGTGTGGGAGGGTGGGGTGGGGTCGGGGGGTAAAGGATGGGGGGTGGAGGGTAGGCAAGGATGGGAAGGAGTTAGAAGGATAGATTAGAAAATGATCAAACCATTGTTAGTTTTTTCACCTCCCCTCTGCCTCACCTCTTTATGGCAGTGATTGCTCAGGCCTGGCTCCGCCCACTTCCTCCTCCTCCTCCTGTTTCCTCGCATTTACCTCTAAAATAAATAAATTTCAATCTCTTGTAAACCCGTCGTAAGCTCCAAACCTATCTCGGTCCCCTCCGAATTTTGAGGAAAGATTTTTTTTATTTTTTTTTTCCTAATGAGAATGACAGACAAGAGAGCCATGGAGGATTGTGGGGACGCGGGTCCAGGCCTCGGGCAAAATCACCGTTTCCTTGACAACCGTAATCCCCACTCGCTCTCCGGACCCACCCTCGACCACCCCCACACACCACACCCCAAACCCCACCCCCCGACCCCCGTGCACCACCTCATCTCAACTCCCACTGTGCTAAATTGTTCTGCTCTGACTTCCACCTGCCACCTCCACTTCCCCCCTCACTGTGCTGAGTCCCCCCTCCCCCCTCTCCACACACACACACACACACACACACACACACACACACACACACACACACACACACACACACACACCTCCCACACCACCACCACCACCACCACCACCACCACCCAGATCCACCCACGGGCCGGACCCACAGACAGGCACAAAAAGACAGACAGGCAGATAAACTGAGAACCACACCCACCCACACGTTGCTCTCCCGGCGTCCAACGCTCAGTTATGTCACTGAGGATGAGTCAGAGACGCCTGTGATTGGCTGATGCACCCCACCTCCCCTGGAGATATTTGCATCATGGAGTTGATCATGATGTTTGACTGCTTCGTGCAACACGGCCTCACGTCGGTTATCGTTTAGTCGGCCTTAAAGCTTGTATCGGTGTTTGTCTGAGGCGAAGGCGAAGCGGCTCCATTAATGCACGAGTTCCCACCCAACATTTTCCGCGAAGTTAATATAGTGGCTCCGGCTTTGCACTTGCCTGAATATGAATTTCCATTCATAATGAGCCTTTCTGTGCGGCGTTGAATAGGGAGGCAGAAATCATTGCTCAGCTTCTTTCTCCTTAGTTACAGATTTTTCTAGCTGACCAACTGTTGGCAAGAAGTGCCCAGTGCCAATTAAGAGAGAATTTGTTTCTGTTCAAACAGGCCACACACACACACACACACACACACACACACACACACACACACACACACACACACACACACACACACACACACATACACGCACACTCTGAATGTGATGAAAGAGGCACTGTCATGCTGAGACAGTGAAGCTTCTGAAATGAGCAAGTTAAGAAGGTGAATACCAGTTCTTCTTTTCTCTTTTTTTCGGTCTCTCGTCCTCCCCGGTCCTCCTCGAAGACATTCCACGGCTTTCAGCTCCTTTCACAGCGACCGCTCGCCTGTCGATCACCCCGACCTGAGAGAGGAGAATTCAGTTCAAGCTGCCGGCCATACTTCGCCCTCCCCTCTCCCTCCCCTCTCCCTCGTCTCTCTCTCTCTCTCTCTCTCTCTCTCTCTCTGTCCTCTCTTTCTCTCCCTCCTCTTTTCCATTTCCCTCTCTATGGTCGGCATAGCAACAGGCGTCAGGATCGTCAGAGATGGCACTGTGGTCTGTTTCTCTGACTCCTCTCCCTGTGTGTCTCTCTCTCTCTCTTTTTTTTTTCTGCTTCTCTAACTCTGTATTTGCCAACGGTCGATGCCAGTATTTTAACAGGTGTAAAATGGTGTAAGGATTTCTGGGAATAAATTGAGGAGGTGAATCAGTTTTTAAAGGTTTTTTTTTTTTTTTTTTTTAGTTTTTCTCTGCCAAACTGTTACTTCAAACCAGCCAGAAATTTAAAATTCAATATCGACAATGTGTGCAGTTACCAGTACGCTGGCTGAAATAGCGCACCGCTCCCCCTAACGGACAGTAGGAATTCTGTCTCAATGGTGTCATGTCAAGAAGGATAAGCCTTTGTAATTCTGCACAAATCCTTCCGGGGTGGACTCGAAATCTCTCCTGTATGAAGACATCGACTTTTAGATCTTACCTGCCTGCCTCGCTGCCTGTCTCTGAGTCCGGCCTCGGTGTTTCGAGACTCAGATGGTGACGATAGTGACTTTGTAAAAAAAAATTAAAAAAAAAAAAAAAAAAACACACCAAAAAAACCCAAAATGTTTAAAAAAAAAAAAAAAAAAAAAAAAAGAAAAGAAAGAAAAAAAAAAAAGTTGTTGTGTTAGCATGAGTGGCCTCCCTCATGTGCTGTGTGTGGTGTGCCATCGTGTGTGAAGATGTGTGTGTCCTCAGGTCGTTTGTCAGGTTTTAAAAGCACCCCCCCCCCCGCCCCTCTCCCTCCCCCACACACACCCCTCCTCATCCTTACACTACTCCGCTACAGTATTAATGTAGCTCCAAACCGACCCACCCTTCTCACTCTATCTCTCCCTCCTGTCTGATAAGAGGCCTGTGTTATGAGGACAGTTGGTATTAGTATTTTGCACTCTGCTCGCTGATCTTAATGCACTTGCAAGTATGGCAGTCGCGCTCCAGTCCCACGCAGGCTTTGATTTGGCTCCAGGTTTGCAGCCTGTTTCCCATCATCCACTCCCAGTGTTATCTGCTGAAGCTCACTGAACGCACAGGTGGCGCGCACACACACACACACACACACACACACACACACACACACACACACACACACACACACACACACACACACACACACACACATAAAAACAAACACATACACACACAGTCATGTAAAGGTCCCCTCATTTCCAGCTTGCAAGTCCCTGCCCTGGCCAACTTCTCCTGGGTGGCAGCTAAAATCAAAGCATTCATCCATCCTCGACGGGCAGGAAGTAAAATGTGGAGCGAGGGTGGAGCGATGTGGGCCGGAGTGCGACCGCCACGCTGGTGTGGGGAGTGATTGTGTCCTGTCAGCCTCTGGTTAGTGTTCTGTTCTAATCTGCTGGGCTCCCTTCGTGAACCTGTGGACGGTGCTTCTGTTCCAAGTGCCATGTGAGAAACAAACGCTTCGGTTACAAAAAAAAAAAAAAAAAAAAGAGAGAAGAAGAAAAAAACAAAAGATGTTTTACTTACTGTTATTTTTAATTTACCTTTATATGAATATTTTTTTTTTTATTATTTGTTTGTTTGTTTTTGTTTATCCAAGGGTTTAAAGTTCAAAGCTCATACTCTTTTATGTGGGGACCTGCCAACCTGCACTCCTTTTTTAAATGTGATAAAGTCTTTCTGTTGGTCCAGCCCATGTGTGCCAAATTGTATGTATATTCCTCTGTCAGTGCTTTGAATATTAACAGTGCATAAAACAATATGAAGACAATTCTGTTTTTGGATGCATTTCCGTCGACCTTGAAGGAAAAAAAATGACAAACGAGTTGTCACGGCGTGTCAGATTTGTATCCCAGTCGCTCCTGGCTGCTGACAGAATTTTGCAGTTTACAAAAGGTTCAACACAATCTGTAGTTTTTGATTGGTTGCAGTCTTGCTCCAGCGTAGGCCTGCACTGTGCCTGTCTCCTTGCACACAGCTTACCTCAATCCGAGGCCTCTCCTCCGTATTACAATCCTTTTCACTGTGTTTTTACCAGCTCTCACATCACGTCAACCTGCAACAGGTTGATTCTCCTCCTATATGTGTTTACAACTATGATATCACAGTGAAAAGGAACTGGTGCATTTAAAGACTCAAAACTCCACCAAAAGACGCATAGAGTCACAGAAATCTGCAATTTTCCTCTAAATCCAAAGCTCTGTGGTATTCCTCTCTATGGATTTCTGTTTCTTTCCGTTTGTTTCCAAATGGTTCATATAACAAGTGAGGGAGCAGATGTCTTCGCACAGCTGTGCAGGCATGCCAGTGCTGTAACACAGCTGAACGAAAAAGAAAAAAAACCGCTCATTGGCTGATCATAGCTCAGCCACGGCCTGCCCCAGACACAACATTTCCGCTTTACAGCTGATCTCAGTTCTCTCAAGGATTGTTAGAGTCCTTCTGCTTTTCCTGTGCTGCATCTGCAGAGCTTCTTGGCCAGTGCAACCGTCGCAGTCCAGCAGGCAGCCAAAAACTCCTCTCTCCATATCAGCCCCTTCCCTTCTGCATACACAGTCATAGAAAATAAAACATAACTCTGACATCTGGAATTTGAAAGTGCATGCATTCATCTGCATGTGGAAAACAGATTATGGTCTGTTTTTTTTTTTTTCTTTCAACATTTTCCCTTTGGTTCTTTGGAGCTAAGATGCCTTTGAGATGAACTCAATCAGTGGGGCGGAGGGGGAGGGGGTGAGGGGGTGTCATGTCTGGGGTTGCGGTCCAAGCCCACCCCTTCCTACTTTGGCCTGCTGTCTGAGAGCTGGACTGTATGTCATCTTGCAATGATGTCCCAGTGATTCCAGACACTTATGCAAGAGTAGCAACAGAAGAGATGCACGGGAGGAAAACAGTGTTTCAAAGTAAAAATACACATTCCTGAACATTTGCATTTTTAGATTTGATAGCACTCATTAACACTCACAGTTTTTAGGTCTGCAAAGCCTCATGAGTTTAGTATTTCCACCAGCTACTCTTCTGTCTGTCTTGGCTCATAACTGAAGTCCCTCACAGGCACCCACCGCTCAGCTCGGAGGTGAATTTCCTAATTTTATATGGTTTCTCAGGTCATTCCAAACAGCAGTTTTCCCTCATGTAAGAAACCACTTAATTTTTCCATCAGCTAACACACACGTCATTGTTTCACTGAGTTCACTGCACAAACTGTCACACTGATTTTCCTCCGCACCATCCACGTTCGATGTAAGCTTTAGTATTCTGAGTCCAAACGGAGAGGGTCTGCCAGTGGCGTGTTTCCAAACTCGGAGCCGCTGCGTTCATTCATCCACACCGAGAACCCAAACAAACCACATCTGCCTGCAGCTCTCGTTTCCTTAGCAGTTGGTTTTTTTTTTTTTAACATGTTGCCATGCAGCGGCATTGCAGAGATGCTAAGAAAGTACAACCTGGCTGGGCGTGTCGTGTACAGAACTAGAATGCATGTTTAGTCAAGCAGAAAATAAGGCATGTGTGTACCCACAGCTCTGCTGTCTCTTTCCCGGTAGTTTAGTAGTCATGTAGTGGTGTGGTGTGAGGGGAGGAGAATGACAGTCGTGTCAACTGAAGCCGGTCCCATGCTCCCGTCCCCCCCTCCCGTGTCACCAGAGTCCACCCTGTCCTGTCACCTTCAGCATGGGCACTGCCAGCTGGTACATTCATCCTAACCTATCTCTGGGAATGCTTCAGAAACTCGCTTCACTTCCATCCCACTACACACCTCCTGTTAGAATTCAGTCACCTCTGGTCATTTTCTACAAGGCATACCCAACAGGTTGATTTCTAGATCTTCGATTACTCCTTTGTCCTTCTTTGTGTTGTTTTGTTTTTGTTTTTTTCCTGGTTGCAAACACACTTCTTCTCGTCTCGACTTTGTTTTTTAAACCCTTTGAATTGATGCTGCTTCTGTGCTTGACTCTGGGTTTTACCGCGTGGTGCCATGTTGTCCACATGGCCTTTAGAGCTTGTAACGCTTCAGTGTGTAATGTTACCATATGCCTTACATGTTTTCCAGGACTAATAAAAAAAGCATAACAAAAAAAAAGACAGGGAATGTGCTTTTGTTTTATTTCTGTGCCCATTACAAACTGAGGAGAAACAAAGACACAAAGATTTCTTATGATTACACCCATACAGGACGGTACAAAATGTAGGTATATACAGTACTGTGCACACTATTCAGAATTAAATGCAGTTTTTACAAAACAAATCAGTCAAAAAAAGTTTCAGGAATGCTTTGTTAAATAATGTAGACAGTAATGGCTGATCATTTAAACGCATTTTAAACTCGCCTTTCTTAAAAGAAGAATTGGGGAGACAAGTTTGAAAATTTTAAAATCCATCATCTGGATGAGATTTTAGTTTGTGGATAAATAATCAGACAACCCTGACTTGCTACAACAGAACAATACAACCGTGTACCGATCAAAATACAAATACAGTGCAAATGGCTTCAAAGATGAAAAAATATATGCATAAAATAACACGAAAATGCCTCTGTATATATTTCTATTGTTGAGACTTGGCTGGTTCCTCCGCAATCCCATAGGAGGTCAAAACCTCGGATAAGCGCATCAAGTAAGACGAATCTGGGTAACCTTTCCTGAGAGAAAGAAAAAAAGAAGGAGATTGTTTGTTTGTGACCTTTATTCTTCAGGTGTGTTTCGACGTCCTCGCTGGCTGCACTCACCCTGATTTGCCTCCCTGTAAGCTGGTCTTGTGTGGGATGCAGTCCCAGGTGACCCTGGCCTCTGTGTCTTTGCCCGTCACCGTGAAGGTGAGTCCCTGCCTGAAGGCTTTCTCCAGCCGGGGCAGCAGCTTCCTCGTCTTCTCGGAGTCAGGTAGGAAGGCTTCAAATGTATCACCTTGAAATGGTTTTCCAGGAGATGGGTGACCGTCCTGGTGAGATGGAAAGCAAAGACCACAGTCGTGAACAAACTCTGTGGATATTATGCATAAAGGTACAGAAGAAAACGGACTTTTATTAAAGCTGTATGTGATACCTTAGCACGAATACAGGCACCTTGCACAAGGGGTCAGAATTTGCAACTGTAGTCAGTTTTACAAGTATGTGCAGCCTTTTGTTTGCAGATGTCAGCGGATTACGAAACAAATGCAGAACTGTGACTGCAATTGTTTTGTTTTTTTTATTTAACAAAATGCATAATTTCCTGTGCAGCAAGTTTCAAGTACATAATAAATCAGAAAAGGCCTCGCTTGACATCCTGTAAGAGTCAACTAAAATACAAGGGAAAATTTACATTTAACAGTAGAAAACATCATCACATTGAGCTTCAAAAAGCCTTTACATAGCTGCTGTGTAATAAAAAAATGAAAAAAATCTCTTGCACATTGTTTCTACTTTAGCCTACAATAACAAGTAAAAAGATGCTAACTGAGTGACTTTTTTTCTTTTGTTGTCTCTTCAGAGATGAAAGCTTAAGAAGCACTCTGGAAGATTAAGTGAAAGGCCTGTATCAGATCCAATAGTTATCAGTGAGGATAAGTTTCAGCTGAGCCACTCACCCCCTGGATACCATCAGGAATCCGGTACGTGATCTTGATGGCGCCGACCTTGCTGTGACCCGCTAAATTGATGTGTAGTTTAGATTTGCTGATTTTTCCCTGGATGCCGCGGGGTGTCGCTGCCGTCTCGTGACAAACTCTGCAGTGGGCGTGCACGGTGTCCAGGCACTTTGAGCACATGGCGGCCCCACACTTGGTTCTCGTGATCGACTGCCCGGTCTCCCCGCACACGCAGATGCACCCCGGGCCTCCCTGGCCGGACCTGGAGTCCTCCGGGTTGTTCTGAATCTCTGCTGCTCTTTGACCTTTACTGTCTATCTGGGTAGTTTGTGCGGTTGTCTCTTCGTCGGTGCAGGCCGTCGTTGACCCGACACCATTCACGCGTTTGGCGCTTGTATCGTTTCCTGTTGCAGAGTGATTGACGAACGACTCAGTCTTCTGCCCGTCCATCTCCCCTGTACCTGCGATCTTCACTTTCTCCTTCACAACATGGGCTTTCCTCACCGGCGGTTGGCCGGTAGGTGCGTTCACAATCTCCTTCTCACCGAAGTCACCACTGTAGGTCGTCTTCCATTCCTGACCGTAACTCGTCGCATCAGCTTTGCCCGATTGGCTCTCTAGCGTCACCTGAGAATTACTGTGACAGTCCAGACCGGAGCTTTGGTCCTCATTTATTTGTAAAGAAGTCGGTGAATTCCACGTGGAGGTAGAAGGGTTAGAGAAGCGGTGGTGTTTAGGTGGTTGGGCCGGATCTCCAGAAAACACCTCCCGCAGTGTAGCGCTTACCTGAGAACACATCTGTTTTGGACCGAGCAGATACAAGCTATTCTTCAATATCTGGATCGAGACCTTCTTGAAGCAGCTCCGCACCTCTGAACAACAGGCCTGTAAGGTTTCATCTGCTGTGTTAGCGACGCCGAGCTCTGACAGGCACAGCTTCTGCACGGAGAAGTCTGAACTGACCGAGTCAACCAGCTTCTGTAAAGCGAGCTGACACGAACTCACTTTAGACGAGTTTGCCCCTCTTAAGGTGATGATCAGATCATTACTACCTTCTGAGTTGCTCTGTTTCATTTGGACATCAGAGGTCAGATCCTCCACTTGGGTGCCGTAGGCTTCTAATATGTAATTCCACATCCCCAGGGAAACAGTGAACTCTGCATTGTGGGCTTCCTGCTTGTCCCTTCCTGTTTGGGTGCTGAAGCTGGACGACCTGCGTCTGGCTCCGACCGCGGACTTACTGGAATCGTCTTGGCTCCTCTGAGCCGTGACTTGAGCCTTCAGCTGAGCCGTTCCTGAGAAACTACTTGCTCGCTTCAAGGTGGGTCCAGACCCAGCAGGTGGAAGCGAAGCACCTCCGAACAAACTGGACTGAGTAGTACTGAAGGGGGAGGTTGAAGTCTTGGGTCGAGCATCGATTAAATCTGGGCTCAAAAAGGTTTTCTTCTGCGTGGAAGAAGTTGAAGGCAAAGCATTACCACTCGTAAACAAAATGTCCCCTCCCGTGTTTTGAGGTACTGCTCTGGAGACGGCTTCCCCAGGACTCCCTGCTGCTTCTGACAGTATGTCATGCCCTAACACCGGCCCGAGGCGGGTTTGTTTACTGGGAGACGAGTTTGTTCGTAAGGTGAAGTCAGTTGCTCGACTGCCCAACGCGGCCAACCCTGAATTCTTGAACCGAGCAGCGAGTTTATACCTTATGGGTCCTTCAGCGCTCTTTTCATCTTCCTCTGACCTCAGCATTTGATCTATTCTATCATCAACGGATCCTACAGTGGAGGACATGGCGAGGGGGACTCCCTCCTCGTCAGCAGGAGTCGATGAATCATACGAAGGAAATCTAAGAAGACTGGTGGCATCCTCTTTCTTATCTCTCACTTTAACCTGGTCCAGGAGAAGAAACTGCTTGGCCTCAGACACGTCACCACTGCTCCCAATAATGTAAATATTTTGGTCATCTTCATTCAGAAGAAGCTTGGGAAGTCTGAGACTTAAGGTCTCCATCGCCGTTTGCAGTCCTCCCCTGGGGGACAGGATCAGTTTAGGGAGCTGGGCTCGGCGGATCTTGGTCTCATTCTCCTCGTAGAGCCGACTTATCGCCTTTTTTGCCATCTTCAAGCTCTCCCGCTCCCGACTGCTCCCTGTCACTGTTGTTGCGACCTGCAGATACAGAGTGGTCAAACCCTGATTTGTCACATCCACCACATCAACACCGTGCTGACTGAGGACATCCTGATATTCTTCCTGGCAGTGCTTCTGCAGATACTGGAACATGTCTGCGTCTACAATCAGTGAGAAGTCCTCCGTTGATGTGGGGGGAAGTTGCAGAGCGGCACCGTCTGTCTGGCCGGTATCGTCCCAGTCATAACCACCAGGCGTCAGGTCCCTATTTGAACTTGAGTTGTACTCATCCGATGGCCTCTGTGTGCCAGTGGGATTTCTTTCCCTTTGATCTTTTTTATCAGGTTTTCTGCTCCGATCTTCTGACTCCTGAGTACGAGGCGTCGGTGCTGCCTGAGCAGACCTGGAACCACCGATGGCAGGTTGACCAGAGTCTTGGTTTTCCGTTGACTGTGGGCCTCCAGGATGACCAAGCAGTTGCGCCAAGGCTGCCTGCACCTTGGTGTAGGCGCCGTACAACGTGCAGAATCCCTCAGCAGCAGTGTAGTTTATCAGGACATCACAGTGGCTCTTGCGAAGGCTCGCCAATGCCGCGACTCCCCCTGGAAGCCGGCTGTAGTCGACAGTCGCTGATAAACTTACGATGACCTGCGATGATGGAAAACGAAAGACGACGAACACTCATGAATTTGACCACGCGTTCAATATCTGTTGACGTATCGCCCGGCATCGTAGTTAAATATACCTGCTCGGGGTCCAAGCTTTCGCGGTGCTCGGTTGCAGTGAGTTTATACTTCTTCCCGTCCACTTCCAGAATGTGCCGTCTGTGTTGAATAACTCTGTGTGCCACTGTGTGAGAGGGGTCATCAGAGGGAAATCAATCACAGTCTGCGAAGCATCCTGACTAAGCCTTTTTTACTATTGGCCTCTCCATTGACTTGCATGCCAACATTCCAGCTGAGTGTAAATCAATGGTGACAGCAGACATAGTGCAAAACCTTACCGATACTTTGTAAGAGACTGCAACTAGATTTTGTAGTCTATACAGTGAAAGGTAATGATTTGTTGTTGTATTGTGAGAATGGGAGTGCTAATATAGTCAGTATAATAACATAATTATTAGTAATTAATGGTATTTTCACACCCACATGTCTCTCTTACAGAATCAATTGATTATTCAGAAAGGAAACCCCGTCCTCTGCGTTTAAAATGCAGAGACGAGACCACACCCGGACCCCACTGACCTCCACCGTCCTCGAAGGTGACGAGGGCGGCGACAGGCGTTGCCTTGACAATGATGACAGAGTCTATTTCCCCTCCTCCATTTCTGGCTCTCAGGAAGTGGATGAATAGCTTGTCTTTCAGCCTGTCATCTTCGATGTCTGTGGGCAGACCACTCACCCTCACAGTCCGGCCCGGCTCTGCCATCTGCTGGAAGAAACACAATCGCCGGCTGTGTGAAGGGAAAAAAAAAAAAAAAAAAACTCCCAGAGTGACAGCGACACAAAAATGTCATGATTCTGCAGAAATGGTGAGCTTGAAAATCAGCATGATGACGACAAAAAGACAAAACCGAACACCTCATCACGAAGCAATGATAATGTGTATATCAGACAACAATGCAAAGACCCCACCCTTACGAACAGTAAGAGAGGCATCTTTGATAATCTAACACCCTCTATTGGGGGTCACTAGGACACTACATCAACATTCAAAAATTTCTACCACAGTTAACATCTTTATTAAAAACCTTTTCACTGAAATTCAGAGCAAAGAAATGTCAAACTCAAAATAATAAAAGAGGTTTTTTTCCAGTTTCTTTTTGGAGCATTTTTAAACAACAACAGATAAAGACAACAGCAGGCTTTTACAATTGATATCTATTCATTTAAATGTCAGAGAGATTTTTACTCTGACTTGTTCAAGTGATGCCCTCTTTTGGTGCATACCTCTTAGTGCAATATGGAGGTAAATGGTAAAATTTTAAATAGTGGTGTGGATTGTAACAGATGGTGAAGTTAAGAGCTCCATCTTCCTCCTTTCAACTGTTAATTTGTTTACAACGAATTGACAGAGAACAAACAACACGACACTAACCCCAAAAACAAAATGTCTTTATTAACCACATGTTGCTTGTCGCAAACAGCCACATATTTGTACTTACAAATTTACCACCCATTATGTTAATTTTAAAACATGTCACGTCAGATTAACTGACATGACGGAAGAGAGGCGAGTGATTAAGGCCACATGATGTCCAAAAAAATGCACCGAGAAGCGAGAGGGAAAGCCACATTGCAAAGCGCAGAGTCAAGGAAGTGAAAAATCAAGACACATCTCGACTCACAGTCTGCTTATCGCTCAGTCGACAATACTTCACTTTGGGCCCGACGCTGTTGCTCTGGGTCACAAAATGCCTCGGATATCTTTCAGATTCATAATCAATACTGACCTTACAAATGTTTCGCGGCGGATTCCCGCTTACTTGCAAAGATCGTCACTCTTTACAAGCCCTGGACGGAAAGTGAAACTGTCTAAATCGTACGTGATTTGCTTTCTCCGCACCAGGGGGCGACCAAGTGTCGTCCCAGTGCGCGCGTGTGTGTGTGTGTGTGTGTGTGTGTGTGTGTGTGTGTGTGTGTGTGTGTGTGCGTGTGTGCGTGTGCGTGCAGGTGCCCCGGGTGGTTTCCCTGCAGGTTTATGTCGCTAAGAGACAAAGAATTTGCTCTCGGGGCTCACTGTATTTAAAAGTTATAAAAGTCACAAAACTAATGCGCTATGGGAGTGAATGACGGCACAATGGTCCAAGTTTAATCCCACTAAAACTGAACCATAATGTCGAGAATTAATCTAACCCATTTTAATCTTGACAAATGCAGAATGTGTAGGCCCTATGGCGTCAGTTATAGCCTATTAATTTGTTTATATTAATGCGTTTATTTGAATAGCACAAAATCAGTGTTACGGAAACAGGGAAAACAAACGACTAAATAAATAGATTTAATGTAAACAGATTCATAAAAACAGGATGTTACACATTAAAAGGGTAGTGGGAGAGCATCTCTAAAATATAGGCTTGATTCTGGCCATCACTGGAAGAAGAAGTAGCCCATTCAGATCATTTATACTTAATTAAAAGTACCAATCGAGCAATGTAAAAACACTCCATGACAGGTCCTTCATAAAGTAAAAGTACAGAAGTATTCAATGATGATAATTACTGGAAGTGGAAAGAATACGAAACAAAGTTCTGACACAAATCTTGTTTTCAGCCTTTTTTTTTTTTTTTTTTTTGGTCGAGCTGGACTCCAAAACCAGTAGGTGGCAGTAACGCATTGTGACATTGAAGGACAAATAGTCGTAGAAGAAGAAGAGGTCTGTTTCGTGTCCAATCAGAAGCTTCGTTGCTACGTCCAGTGCGCAGGCGCAGTGAAGTAGCTAAAATTCACGCGTTGCACGTCGTGTCCGGTGGAGGTCACAGACATCAGAGCAAATTGAGGTGAGTTTATGACATGCTGCATGTTCGTGACAATAAAAATACCAAAATACTTAGCTGTTTTAGCTGGGCGTTACTATAGAAATCATACCAATGTGAATTGGAGACAGGTTTTTGTTTTTAACGTGTAATCCATGTATCACGTTACATCACGAGATTTGACTCGCGCGTGTCAATCAGCGACAGATAACGTGCCATTTCATCTCAGCCGTGACAAGCTTATTATCTTTTTTATTATTATTTTTTTTATCTTGGATGTCTTATTCGTAATATTTTTTGCGTGTCATTAAATTAAATTAATTTAATCTCACCTCACAGCCAGCCAGCTGACGAGCTGATGCTAGCCAGTGAGCTAAAGTAGCTAACATCCACCAGCCTTGTGTGTGTGCAGAGAGGGGATTAAAAAAAAAGCAGTGGTTTCTAAGTGGTTTACGAGGCATTGTGTGTGTGTGTGTGTGTGTGTGTGTTAAGGTTTTTAAACTCGTGTCTTGTCTTCATTGCCAGCAGGTTGCTGTCATGGCCAAGCTGTTTGAGTCCATTGGGAAGTTGGGGCTCGCCCTCGCCGTCGGTGGAGGCGTTGTGAACTCAGCCCTTTTTAATGGTGACTGCCAAGCAATTTGACAATGTGTTTATTTCAATTTAGGAAATCGTACAAAAATGGTGTGATTGTTTTTTTTTTTTTCTAAATCTCTTGCAGGAGTGTTGTAACAGAAGTTTGTGTGACACAAGTAAACTGATAAATATTTTTTGACCACTTGCCTGTGATGTTTGCAGTCTTGTTATTGTTTGTGGCATTTCTTCTTTGCCTTATTTTTTTTGTTTGTTTTTTCGGAAAAAATTTGAAATTATGTACGCTGCATATGAGGTACTGACTACCCTTCTTGTTGCAGTTGATGCCGGGCACCAGGCTGTGATATTCGACCGGTTCAGAGGCATACAGGAAGCTGTTGTTGGTGAAGGGACCCACTTCCTTATTCCCTGGGTTCAGAAACCGATCATCTTTGATTGCCGCTCCCGTCCACGCAACGTGCCGGTCATCACGGGCAGCAAAGGTACACGAATAATCCAAGGAGCTATCTTCTGCGTTTGCCCGTGCGTGTGTTGTGTGTCTCAAAAATAAGCAGAAAAGGTCTTTGAGAAGGCAATTTTTATGTTGTTTTTCTTTTGTTGGCAATAAAAACATTCAGAGACCATTACCCAAATGTAATATTTCTTAAAGCGGTATGTTCACAATTGATTGTAAACCGTGCAAAGTTTACCAGATGCAACGTTTCCACTGTAGATTACAGCTCGACTTGACTCCACTCTCTTTTGGTAGCAGGTACTTTTCTAGATTTCGTTTTCCACTGCAACTAGTACCCGCTCGGTGTTGGTGGCCGTCATGGCGACACTGCGTTAAACTACACTGATCTTCATCTTTAACCCGACGTACACTAACTGGATCCTTTTGTCAGCAACCAAACAAAATGAACGAACGCACATCCCTGATTGTCCACAGCATACTTTGGCATGTTGCTATTATTCGAGTTGTCCAGTGAATATAAAAAAAAATTCCAGCGGCCGTAGTACGTGAGCTTATGGAGGGTTGTCCTGTGTTGCGCAATTACACTGATGATTCTAGTGATGATCGTCTCTCACCGATCAGTGGTTTTTATGTCTCCTCGCACCTTTTAGTTTCAGTTTAGCTTGTTTGGAACCTCAACGGCGGTGTTACCAAATAAAAGGGTCCAGGCACTATCACCGACGTTTGACTGGAGAAGAAAATGGGCGAGTAGAGTCGAGTTGCGCCATAGTATGCAGTGGAAAAGTGACTTAAGAAGTGAACTTGTAATGTACACAAAGTTTTTATCCATGAAAAAAAAAAAAAAATGTGCAGGCCAATAGCAATTTGAGTCACCGTTGAGCCGTTCACCCCACAGATCTGCAGAATGTCAACATCACATTGCGTATCCTGTTCCGGCCGGTGACGTCCCAGCTGCCGCGCATCTTCACCAGTATCGGTGAGGACTACGATGAGAGGGTGCTCCCGTCCATCACCACAGAGGTCTTAAAGTCTGTAGTGGTGAGTATCAGTCAATCAGTGGACAGATTAATTTATTCTCTGCTTATAATGAGCTGATGATTTAACAAATGTGTCTCTCTCTCTTTCACAGGCTAGGTTTGACGCTGGTGAGCTCATCACTCAGAGAGAGCTCGTGTCTCGGCAGGTCAGTGAGGACCTGACAGAAAGAGCCTCCACCTTTGGCCTCATCTTGGATGATGTTTCACTGGTATGAAGCCGTCGGCAAATATTGGAACTATGTCCGTGTTATTTTTTCGGTTGCATTTTAACTTGAATAAACAATCTCCATTGCTTTTTTTCCCCCCCTTTTTTTTTTTTTTTTTTTTTTTTAAGACACACTTGACCTTTGGCAAAGAATTCACAGAGGCTGTTGAGATGAAACAGGTGGCCCAGCAGGAGGCAGAGAGAGCCCGCTTTGTTGTAGAAAAGGTATTATTTCTAACATGCATGTAGATCTTGTGCGTTTAAAACTTTGTATGCAATCTTCATGGGTTGAAAAAGTGGAAGTCTGGATCACAGTATTTGACCTTTTTTGTCCTTTCAGGCAGAGCAACAAAAGCAGGCGGCCATTATTTCGGCAGAGGGAGACTCTCAGGCTGCCTTGCTCATTGCCAACTCTCTGCAGGAGGCTGGCGATGGTCTAGTGGAGCTACGTAAGCTGGAGGCAGCAGAGGACATCGCTTTCCAGCTCTCGCGCTCCCGCAATGTCACGTACCTGCCCTCAGGACAGGGCACGTTGCTCCAGTTGCCTCAGTGATAGCATGTCACCCCGCGTCTGCCCCACTCTTGCTGTCACCAGCCGCTACATGAGCCATGGAAAGGGTGGTGGGAGGATTCAGTAAAGGATTCTCCCAACGTAACATACATTCCTCCCACTCTTTCTCTAACCAATTCTGGACTGGGCTGTGCTGATAGTAGCATGGTGGGAGACAAAGTGAGAGGTCTGCGATGGCTACATTAATGAAGTCCACCCCTTGTTTAAGGAAGTGATGGGGTTAATTACTCGTGCTCTATATATATCTATCTATGTATATAGATAGATATATATATAGATATATATATAGTACTTTGTTTTGAGAAGAAATGCCAATGCAGAAAATTCTCTAAAGATTCATGCTACATTGTTCGAGTGCAAACACTGCATGTGTAGAAAGCTGCAGTCATTGTGTGATTATTGTTGTGCAGGAAGGTTTCATCAGTTTGTGTAACGACACTCAAATCAATAATGAAAGGCTATCTTTCTGATTCACTCCTAAAGACATAAATGACTAGAGACGGGTTATTCATTTGACTCTATTCTGGGTGTTCTGACTTGCTGGAAGATTAATTTTCTGGAATATAATGGCTTTCTAGTAAATTAGTTCTTCATAAAAAAATATTGCCATCCCTTATCAGTTGGAATGTGCCTATCTGACAGTAAAGGATTCATTCTTTACAGTTGTTGCTCTGTCTTTGGTTTGTATGGAGAAATGTAGGCCCCCCCATGTTTCAGAAATGGCTCAACAATAAAATTGTGTTTCTATCTCCCAGTGGTCAGTCTTGTTGGTCAAGGACAAAAAAAGGGAACTAAACAAGGTTATAGTTGGCTATAATCAGAACTATCACCGCAAGAGTGTGCTCCATAAACACGTTATGTTTACGCCTTTATTTTGGGGGGAGAAAAAAAATAGATCTAAATACTTTGCACTATTAAGAGGTTTCAAACTGGACAAAATAGTGTCATCGTAGCTTTGATGATAGGAGCGAAGTGTCACACGAGCTAATTTTAAAAGTTGGTGGGGTTCAGATTGAGATTCTGCATTTCTCATATACATGTTTCATATCCATCTATTTTTAAGCCTTTATCAAATGCATTGTTGAGAATGTTGTAATTTTATTGCTGAACTATATAATTTAGTCACTTTCCTGAGGGCCTTTATATAAATAAACTTGTCTTGCTTGAGGTTTATGAACACGTTTCATCTCATGTGAAACGCATTAAAAAAAAAAAAAAATCAGGAACAAGAACTTCACGTTAAAAACAAAAGAAACACTGAACTCAAAAACGGAAAACATATATTTGATTAAAGACAAAGCTGATTATAAAATTGGAATTCATTCATTCATTGCTGTTGAAGAACTTTCCCTCCGGGAGGACAAAACGGTCCTCGAGGTCTTCTCGCTATGATTTCATCAATCAAAGGATTTCAGCTGGGCGCGCGTGCGGGTGCGCGTACGGGCGCGCGCGCACGCGCGCCGTGCCCTGTCTGGTTCGGTAGGGGAGACGGAAAAGAATCCAGACCAGACAAGCTGCTGCGCGCCTGCCCAGACAGCGAGCAGCGGGCCTGGATGCCTGGGATGAGCGCGGGACGGCGGTGGTGCGCGCGAGAAGCTTGGCTGGGCCACGTAGCGGGGCTGAGGACGCCGGTGCGCAGCTATCTCCGCAGCAACCGTAACAACGCGCACCGAACAGATAATCTCCCGCATTTTTTTTTTTATTTATTTATTTATTTATTTATTTTCGCACACAAAGACCGCCCGGCATTGCTCCCCTTTTCTTTTTTTTTTTCCTTTTTTTTTTTTTTTTTTTTTTTCCTTTTTTTTTTTTCTAAATGTACATCCGCGAATGTGGAGGGAGGGCGAGCGAGAGAAAGTGCGCGTGCAACCCCGAATCTGTGCAACTCTGATTGCACGAGCGCCAGAGGGAGGTCGCTCTCCACGGAGGTAAGGCAGCAAAAAAAAAAAAAAAAAAAAAAAAAAAAAAAAAAAAAACAACCAGCCAAAAAAAAAAAAAAAAAAAAAAACGTCAAGAAAAATGTCGCTGTATTTAGTTTTTTTTTTTGTTTTTTTTTGTGTGTGTGTGCACTTGTGTGACACGCAACGGCAGCGGGGACTGGAGGAAAGCTCACGCGCACGGCCGGTAGCCGGTGAACCGAAAGCTTTACGGTGAAGGATCCGAGCCTCCCGGTGAGCTCTCGGCTAGCGCTGACTTTTTTTTTGTGTGTGTGTGTGACAGTGTCGAGCCGAGTAGGGTTGTTTTTTTTTTTTTTTTGCACACTGTCCCCCCCCACCCTCACCGTAGGGGTGGAGGTGGTGGAGGGGGTAAAAAAAAAAACGGACGCTTTTAAGACATTTTTCGACAACAAAGCGCGACGTCGTCGTTTCGTCTGAGGTTCACGTGCGTCCGGTGAAAACTGTCAAACCCGTAAAAGCGTCGAAAATTAAACGCTGCGATATCTGACGTTAAATGCTAGCTGGGAGCTAACTAGCCCCCCCCAAAAAAAAAAAAATCTGGGCGGGTTTTTTTTTTATTTTTTTTTTTTATTTTTATTTTAAAGGCTCCGCACAACAACAACAACAACAACAAAACACAGCGCGCACACACACACACAAAAAAAAGTAAGAGTATACTCTTTTTATCTGCTTGTTTTAAGCTGTCGGCAAAATACTAAGGTGGGGTTAGTTGGCGCTGCGGTTGTTCTTCATTTAAAGAACTGCACTAAAACATCTAATGGCTGCACCTTCGGCTAACGTAGCCGCGTTAGCTCGTCATGTGTTGTGTGTGTGTGTGCAGGTTCGCACCTATGGACTGTCGTTAGCTTGCTAAGTAGCCTAAGTTGGCCAGGGCCTGCACAACGTTACTGCCGTTAGCTGCTCAATGTTGCTTTTTTTGTTGTTGTTGTTGTTGTTGTTTGTTTAACCCCTTCTTTGCTTTTAACACACGCTGCAGCTGAAGCTCTTGCTGTTCATTTATTGAGCCAGATGTAAATGCTTCTTTCTCTCCAAAAGAAAAAAAAAAAAAAAAGAGATCTGCATGCAGCTTGTAACCTCGTTTGACAGAAATGGTAAGATTTTTTTTTTAATCACGTTTCCAAACTAAATCAAGAGTTCAAACAAATATTCCATCTTTCCTTATTTTTAGCATTAAGAGATATCCCAAATATAAACATCAGTGGACTCTGCTGGCAGTATCACCTTTAAAATAATGAAAACGACAATATATTATGGGAGAGACGGAAAGCTTTGAGATATTACTGCCCCGCTTGCTTTACGATGCATCAGATGATTTGCACCAGCCTCAAAAAAAAAACAACCAACAGGTACCGCTCTCTGACCTGATAATGGGCTTTGAGGGCCAAATGCCTACAGAGCACCCCTGCAGTGCACCACACAGTGAGCCGGTTAAGGTCTTATGAGTTTGGACAGAGTGAGGAATGTGAACCCTCGCACGGTCCCTCCCGCAAGCTGCGAAAGGGAAAGCTCATTAAAGTCTAGACTTCAGAGGGCGCGTGGATTCGAGAAGCTCTGCTGCATAATAAGAGGTGAACGTGACGCATTTTGACTTCAGAGGTCTCATCTGCTTTGCTGTGACGGTTCAGCCGAGCACTTGTCAACGTGTGCGCCACTTAATGCTCTTCGATTAAGCGTTGTCGAGCGCCTCCGCGGCAAACGCACCCGTCCTGTGTCGTGCGAAATCCTAAGCCACGGCGGCATCTATCCCGCGTGGGGCTGTTTTTGTGGCTTACCCTATGTGAAATGAGTTTTGGTTTCTCACCGTGTCTCTGACGCATGATTGAGGAAAGGCTATAAAAGGGCCTTTTGCTGAAGGAACTTTGATTTCTCAGCAAGTTTTGCTGAGCATTAGTAATGCTTTGGATTACTGAAATGGGCTGTCAGAGACACGCATTCATTGATGCACTTTTTCTTTACCTTTTTTTTTTTGCATCAGGGTGCAAAGTTTATCATTTGAAAGCTGTGCAAACTGAAAAAAGAAAAAGCTAGTCACCGATGGTCCAATAGGTTTGACCTTCCGATCTGATGTGATGATTGTGTCGAGTAATTACCAATGATATTGAGAAGTATGCGCTCTATTTGATTCCCACATCAAAGGGCTGCATTATTTCACAGTGAGTAAAACCCTGAAATGAGTCATCTCCGATAATGATAAGTGAGCGAAAGGATTTTACTCAATAAGGATTACATAACCACACTGTTTATTTGATCGTGTTTTTTTTTTTTCTCCGCAGCTTTCAGCAGTGAGTTTAGAAATTCTGCTAAGTCTTATATTCAGGATAGCAAAGTAAATGCGTTCAAAGTTTGCCGTTATATATTCTGAGCCTACAAACGTGACTTTTAACACGCTTTTGGCCTTGAAAGAGAAAGCGACCAGATTTTTTTTTGCAATCCAAATTCAGGTTCAGGTATTGTTTTCCCATACAGTTAATATTGTTCTGTCACCTCGACACCGGCTTTGTGTCGAGGACAACCAGTGTGAGGTGAGTTGCTGTCAGTGCTCAGCCCGCCCTTCGCTTGTGGTCTTAATGCTCTGAGCTGCTGTCCAATTCTCAGAAAGGATCAGAGTCAACATGCACAGGAAGACAGGTGTGTCTTATGTGTGTGTGTGTATTGTCAAAGTCTACCAGGAAAAAACAAAAAAGGGGCTTTCATTTGTGATCGCAAAGCGTGGTACAACCAACTGATCTGTGTTTGGCTTGTTCAATTTGCACCTGCCTACATTGTTGCAGTCTAACAAGATAAAGTGACAGGAAGAACAAGAATATATATATATATTTGTTTTAATTAACAAGATGGGTTTTTGCTATTAAATGAGAATTATCCACCAGAGATCAAGTGCGGAGCTATACACAGTATTTTGACACGTGTAAAATAGAGAAATAATTGTGCTTGTAAGTCACGTTTAGCTTTCAAAGTGGATCTGTCATTTGGAATTATTCTGGTTTTATTACCGATTATTTTGAGCAGCTGCAGCTTCTTTTCAGTCCGAATTAGATTTGAGAAGTTGACCCCTGAGTAATAAGGAAGTAGTAAAGAAGCACGTAGGTGACAAATAACCTAGAAATTGTAATTGGAGAAAAAGAGAACTGTGAAAGGAGCTGTAATCGCAGTACGTAGCTCTACACTCGTCAAGTCACTTGTAAATTCCCTCCTTTGCTCATTCTGCTGCTCCTTTTTCTGGTAATATCAAAAACCCTTCATGCTAGTCATTAGTATGAATTAAAGATTACAACAAAGTTGATTTTAATGGGCGGGAAGGGGTGTTTGAATATGAAAGTGTCTCTCGGCCTGTTTATGTTCCCCTTGTAGGCGGTGGAGCGTCACTTGTTAAAACTAAAGCGCGAGATGTTTGTGAAGAGACACAGGAGAGGATGTTTGTCGTCTCCAAGAAAGGAAATGTGTTTTTTGTTTTGTTTTCTAGTGCGCAAAACGCCCTGGTGCACAGTCAGAATGGCTAGTAGGATGTAAGGTTGTTCGAGGCCAACTCACTGTCAGCCAAGGACGCCTCAACATAGACACACACACGCCAGGAACATAAAAATGTTACGCAATTCAAATAAAAATAATACAGTCATGGTTTAATACTATCGTTCTTGTCTTGTATAACATGTATATGTGTGATGATTTTACTGTAGGTTACACAAAGTGCAGCACTGGAGCTGAAAGGTTTAAACAGTTTCCTGTGGTTGTGTTTGCAGTAAGCTGTGGTTACACTACGCTCTCTAACAGTCAATGGGCGGTGTGTGCATGTGATGTTTCAAACAAAAGATAAACTGAGCAGTGCTTTTTCATCAGTTTGGGCTGAGATTTTTCCTTTTTGAAAGTACTCTTTCGACTATTGTTATTATTTTATTTTTTTTGGCCTCGAATCTTGTACTCGAAAGGCTTGGAGCATATCTGTGAGTAAAGTTGTATTTATTTATTGGTTAAGATTCAAGATTCAGATTATAGATGACATGCACTGAATCCATAGCTGCTGATTTTGTGCCTCCAGCAAACTTTGATGCTTTTCTGCTATAAGGCTGTTGTAAAAAAAAAAAAAAAAGATCTTTAAGAAGATATTTCACGCCTTTTCAATACTGTGGCGAGAATGTATCTTGTGGTAGTTAGTTGTATAATGGTGTGTCACTCTAGAAAGCCAAGTATCCTAGCATTATGTTTTATAATGATGTGCTACAGTTGTGGTGTAGAAATATTTAGACTGCATGTTTGTTGAAAACAAATTCATTTGTGAAAGCTGCGGTTTCAACTCCTACACATGACACTGAAA
Organism: Embiotoca jacksoni; assembly: GCF_022577435.1. Taxonomy (NCBI): domain Eukaryota; kingdom Metazoa; phylum Chordata; class Actinopteri; family Embiotocidae; genus Embiotoca; species Embiotoca jacksoni. Next base: position 196,644 of record NW_027185285.1, on the reverse strand, counting down.
CATTTGTGGGTAAATGTGGCACTCACTGTTGAGGACTTGACAAATAAGGCGGTAGTTTCAGGTCACAGACTCTCTCATGCCACCAAACAGCGGAAGAGCTTCTTTTTTCTAATCTCATCTATATTCCTCCCCGTTTCTTCTGTCTTTTTCAAACAGGTGATGTACAGTAAATGGCTGTTCAAGCAAGACGCAGAGGTCCTTACAGCAGCTCCCCGTCTGGCATTCAGCTCGCCGTTACCTGCTCTGCAGTTTGAAGACGCCGGCAGCCCTCGGAGAAACTGAATCTGAGAGCTGCCCACAACTTGCATAACTGGAGAGGAATTCGGCTTCCGATGTTCATCAACAACAACATTGAGCCTCTGATTTTTGCGGTCTGATTTCTGAGCATATGGAACAAAGTTTGGAACAGATTGCATGTCTTTCCAACTGCATTTCTTCCCTTGGACAGCATGGATGCTCACTTTGAATCAGGTTGACTGTCTCTCACCTCATCCCCTCCTTCCTGTCTTTTCAGTAGAAGGAGGGTGGGGGATCGGTGTGGCGTCCCCTGCCCCTCCTCGTAGGGTCGGCTAGTCTACCTATAGGCACCATAGCAGTTACCCTTTTGCATTTCCTTGTGCTCCCACCAACTCCAGCCCTCCATACCCTCTCCCTCTTCATGAAATCCTGCCAGAGCCTCAAGGAAGAGGTTTCCGTCCCGGGCCTTGGCGGGATGTCACAGGAGGAAGGACGTAGGGCGCCGGTGTCCCAGTCCTATTTTCACTCTCCTAACCCAGACCTGGACCTGACGGGAAAGCTTTACAAGAGGGAGATTGGTGGAAAGCCTTACTCTGTGTTGGTGGACAATAAAATGGCAGCCAAGACATCCATCGGAGACCAGAATATCGGTCAGCTGCCCACTCAACATGTGACTCCACAGCAACATCAGCATTATTTCAGAGAAGGAGTAGCTGGGCAGGAGGTGGGGACACAGGGGGCCCAGGCAGGAAATGAGGGATCCTCCGACGAAACCGAGGATGACGAAGACGACGAAGAAGAAGAGGCTGAGGATGCCGAGGAGGGCTTCAAGCGTGAGCAGATCATCGTGGAGGTCAACCTGAACAACCAGACACTTCATGTATCAAAGGGCGACAACAAAACTGGAATCACAGCCGATGATTCGGAGGAGAGGGGTGGAACCGACGAAGAAGAAGACGAGGAGGAGGAGGAGGAAGAAGAAGAAGAGGAGGAGGAGGAGGAAGAGGAGGAGGAGAGCCCTGATGAAGAGGAGGAGGAAGACGATGAGGAAGATGAGATTGAAAGTCAAAGAACACGGTCAAAGAGAGCCCGTCGAGGTTCTAGCAGCGCCGCAGCCCCGAGTCAGCCGCAGAGGAAAAGCCTCAGAACGGCTCTGAACGTCGCCGCCGCCGCCGGAATGACCACACGGGGGCGCCGGAAGCGCTTGGAGCCCCCGAAGAGCAAGCGCAGGTCGGCCAGGTCGGCGCCCTCCTCTGCCGGCACCACGACGACGGGAGGGAAAGCCGAGGTGGAGGAGAAGGAGATGCTGGCGTGTGAAAAGTGCCCGCGAGTGTTCAACACCCGCTGGTACCTGGAGAAGCACATGAATGTCACACACAGACGAATGCAGATTTGTGACAAGTGTGGCAAGAAGTTTGTGTTGGAGAGTGAGCTCGCCTTGCACCAGCAGACCGACTGCGAGAAGAACATTCAGGTAAAGCAAACACTTGTCACGCATCACATCTGTGCAATTCCTCTTGTAAATATTACTCTGAATAGAGGCGTGTATTCCAAATATTATTGGGTACTAAGATGCCTGGACAAATTTCGATAAATACAGCTCATACCCTGACCAATTCATTTATAGGTTTATTAGTTGCATTCGTGCAGTAACCTGACATTTCAAGTGCATCTTTTTTTTTTTTTCCAAAACCTACCGAGTCCAGTCATCCTTTAAAAATTACAGCTGTTGTTTGTCATGTTACATTTGCTGTATTAAATTAATGAGGAAATTGTGAGGTTATTTCTGCCTGGATAAAGAAAGAAATGTACAAATATGTGGTCAAAATAGAAACATTATTAATAGTATTTGATGTTTTCCAGTTATTTTTTTTTAATTGGGGAAACCACACAAAACATTTTTTATAGACCAAGTAGCAAAAAAACACATCTCACACAGGCCCCTCTGAAACCGTCACCCTGAAGACAAGTCATTACTGCCACTGATAATATTTTAGTAAAGTTGGGCCATTGTAGTTTCAGTTCTCTAAAACTAAAAAAAAGGTGATTCAGCGTTTTAATACCCGAGGGTCACGCTTGTGTTTTGAACAGCTTAATTTAGCCTGTTTTTCTGTGCTTGATTTACATCTTTAGTTACTTTGAAGCAAATGTTTCGTGAGCAGCTCACTGCAGCGGCTCAAATGAATTGAAACAATTTCAGGTTTTGAAGAAACAACCTCTTCAATAAATACTTCAGCGTCACAGGAAGGAAAATAGTATTTATGCAGAAACTGTTGTTGCACTTATTGCTTTCTTCTTAAAGATGTAATTTAACTGTCATCCAATCTCAACAACAAAAAATGGGCATCCACAAACAGTCAGTCTGTTTTTTTTCCCCCCACTGCTGTACTTTTTCTGATAGTGATATTGATAACACGAATAACAAAAGAGAGCTTAACTTGTTCTTGTGTGTTACAATATTAACTTGTATTTGAATAAACATGGTTAATACTACAAAAATACTGAGATACGGATTTGATCAACAGAAAAAAATGCAAATATAACGCAAAATTACTAATCGCAAAATATTCACCCCTTTTATGAATACCTACCAGAACCATCATTGTTTGGAGCCAGATGTTTTTTTTAGAATTTACTTCAGTGTAATAGAAATGATATGTACTGAAAGAAAAGTGTTGAAAGTGATCTGGAAGGTCTCATAACTGATTTGTCCATTATTTTTGGCCACAACTTATTTAAGGAAAATAAGGCTATTGTCCAAGCCAGCATGTTTTATGTGGTTTATTTGACCTTTTCAACAAACTAGCATACAAACAATGATAACGTCTGTTGCCTCTCTTGCCCTTCAAAATAAAATTATTAACAGTCACTCCTATGAACTAAAATTGTGATCGAACATGGTTTTTGTTTTTAAAACAAAATAAATAACCACAAAAAGACAAAGGATTAGAGCAAAAGAAAGCAGTCAAATACGCGACACATGAATGAATATCTTTCAAAAGCACAAGTTTTTTTTTTTTTTAATACTGGAATACTGGAATATCTCGGCCTCCATTTGCCAGAAGGCATAAGGGAGATTGTAAAACTAACTTGAAGTAGTCTCTTTGATCTGATGGGACCAAAATCAAGCTCATTGGCCATCTCGTCAATGCTTTGGTGTTGTGTTTTGCATATTTTTGGCTGCATCATTTTGTGGGTATGCGAAGCCCTGCAGTGTGCGAGATAAGTGCCATCACGGAGCTGGATTTATTCTCCAGCAAGGCAACAACCCAAAGCATAAATCAGACAGGAATAGCTTCAAAACAACTTTAATGGTGAATAAATCTCAGTCTAAACTTCAGCACAGGCATGAAAGGTGCAGTTTTGCAGATTCAGACAAATTAGAGTTTCCAAAAGTACAGTTGATTTATAGTTTTATTTGAAATTCTTCTTTTGATCAATGTCTTAATTACATTTGCTGTCATTTAGTTTAATGGAAGCAGGTGAATACTTACTATTAGAGTTCATGTAATTTGATGAAGAATTTTGTCAACACAATGATTTAGCTCTGATCAATTACACATTTGCCTTTCTTTTTCCTTCCCTTTTGGCATCCCAACTGTTCAGTGACTGACTTCCACCACTAAAGTCAGTCTGTTAATTAAATCCTGCTGATTTTCTTGTCTTTCCCCAGCAGAGGGAGCTGGAGTATAGTGAAACTATTTTGGCAAACGAGAACCAGCGACAACAATATGCCTAATCTTAATACTTTTGTATGTTTTTCAGTGCGTCTCCTGCAACAAGTCTTTTAAGAAACTGTGGTCATTGCACGAGCACATTAAGATTGTGCACGGCTATGCGGAAAAGAAGTTCTCATGTGAAATCTGTGAGAAGAAGTTCTACACTATGGCTCATGTCCGCAAGCACATGGTCGGTAAGTCGGAGGCCTCTTCCGAGTTGCCCTTCATCACCTTTAATATGTAGAGGTGTGTGAGCCACCACACGACCTTCAGTCCAATACAACTGAACATATTAATGTTCTTATTATAGATGGTGTATTGTGTGACTTTTTATTTTGAAGATGTTTATGTAGGTGCATGAGAAATTGTCCGTAACAGACCGAGTCATGTTATTTCTTGCTCTATGATAGTATTCTTTATTCATACGTTCCTTTCCTAGTTGAACCCTTAACGTGGTCTGATCAGCTGTCATCAGTTGCCTGAGCTTTCCCTCTCTGTCGTCCTTCTCTTCCCCCGAATGCAGCTCACACTAAGGACATGCCGTTCACCTGCGAGACGTGCGGGAAGTCGTTTAAACGCAGCATGTCTTTAAAAGTCCACTCGCTCCAGCACTCTGGAGAGAAGCCCTTCCGTTGCGAGGTAAGACGCTCGCGTTGCGCTGCTGCTGTTGTTGGGTTGAGATACACCGGAGTTCACAACGGGCATCAGCATAGTGACCAGACAAAATACAGATCAAACTTTTCCCAGGCATAACAACCAGAACAGTGTTTTGGTGGTTTGTCGACCCTCATTGCGATCGCAGATGCATTTGTGTTCACAGTATGAATGATGTACATCTCTAACACCCCTAACGATGACTTTAAATCACACCTGTAGGTCGTAGAACCTGACTGATCCTGGATATTAATATATTGTCAGATATTCTTTGTGTCTATACAGTGTATAATATAAACACACTTCTTTGCCATGAATGTTCAAATTTGGGTTTGATACTTGTGACAAAGATCTGTAGTGGAGGCAGGACATTTTACCTTCAAGTGTCCACTGGGAAACTTCACTGGGAATTTAATCATTAATAACTATTTAAAAAACAAAAAAAAACACACACATAGAACAATTCTTAATTTACCCCAAGCATCGTTTTTGCATGATAGTCTGTAAAAAAAATTAAGTTTTCATATCAGCCAAGAGATACCAGTCTTATCTGTGATAAGCCAACATTGGCCAGTAAAAGTGGCCGGCTGACATACCAGTCGGGCTCTAGTTATTGTTTTCCACATGAGAACAGGTTCACTTTGTCACTCCTCTACATGGAGCTGCTGTTAAAATGTATGTTTCCCTGTCAAAGGTCGCTCCATAGAAGACGTTAGCCGGAGCCTTTTTTAAATGACAGCTCCCAGCCAGACTGTAAATTCCACAGTTGAATGATGGGCTTCTGCCTGCAGTCATGGGTTAATTTACTTTCATGCTCAAAATGGCCTCTAAACAAATAAGGCAGACTATATAATGGTGACATCCTGGAGTGATGGATTGCCTTAGACGTAGTTTTTCATAACCACACCTAAACGCCCTCACCTTTCTCGCTCGTTTTGTTTGTAATGTATTTATTTTGAGCTCAGTCATTCGTTTGAGCAGGGCAACATCTGCGCCATGTGGTTTGCGACTAACCCAAAATAATCAGTTCAGTCAGTCGGCGTGTTTCATTAAGTGACCACCATCTGTGTATTTTGAACACTCAACGGACCGTATTGTTATCCGAGTTGTACAGAGCATCTAAAGTCAAACCATGTCAAATATTAGTAAACCACAGACATACACCGTTCACTGAAGCACACGATGAATGTCGAACTGAATTTCCAGTGTTAGCCTCTGACCACCCGAGGGTGGTGGGTGGGGGTTATTTTGTCACATTATGTATAAATTTCAGGTTTATTTCTGCTCAACAGGGTTAGTTACAGTTGACTATTTCAGTGCGAGTTGACAGATGGGCTGCTGTACGCCCATCCCGAGGCCTTTTAATGTCCAACCAATCGAATGTTCTGGCCCACAGAAAACATTGTGCATGGGAGGAGCTGCTCTAATTAAATGTTGGAAGTCCTCCTCCTCTCTAAACATATGGTTACATGCTTATTAAGTGTATGTAATGTATAGGCTATTCTCCTCCGCGGCCTCACTTTGTAGTGCCATATGGAAACCGCCACTTTTTTCTTTTTTTTTTTACCCCCACAGACTTTTATTTAGTCAGGTGGTGTCATTCAGATTATAAGTACTTCAGTTCTAATGCCTCATTGTTCAAACATGCAGTGTTGCTTCACCAAAATGGTTTGCTGCAGGAACCTCATTTGTTAAACAAATCAGAAACTTGGATTCTAATGTAAAGTAGTCCAGTCACAATGTGTGCACGGCCGTAATGTACATAGATCTCTATACAAGATCACGTACCTTTTACATAATGTCATTTTTGAATGATCAGCAACATATATATAATATTGAGTTGATTCCGCTGATGTTTTTTTTTTAATTTATTTTTTTATAATCGATTAATCTGCTGATTATTTTCTCTTCTTGTTTTGTGGCTCAAATGTTAAAAACAAGGCAAAATAAATATAATGAGCAATTTCTCCGCTGGACTAAAGAAGTAAATTGAGGAATCACTGTGCAAAGACATCTGATACTGTTGCTGTCAGGTCTGTCAAAGAAACACAAAGACTGGAACCATCAGAAGTTCGCTTGAAAATGACCGAAACAATCTTCAAGTTGTCAAAACAAACGTTTCACTTCGAAAACATTTTCATCGAAGAAAAAGAAGAAAAAAAAAAAAGAGTAGTGTGTGTGACCGATGTTTAGTCTGAGTCAGAGTGCAGCTTTTCTGAGTTTATGTTTACGGTTTGTACGGCCGCGTACTAACCTGTTGTGTGCGTGCACGTTCTCGGTTGTCTCTTCTGCAGAACTGTGACGAAAGGTTCCAGTACAAGTACCAGCTGCGCTCCCACATGAGCATCCACATCGGACACAAGCAGTTCATGTGCCAGTGGTGCGGCAAAGACTTCAACATGAAACAGTATTTCGATGAGCACATGAAGACGCACACAGGTGAGACGTGAGTTTGGCTCTCTTGGTGCACCCCGAGATCCGGTAAGCCGACACAGACCGCTGTCGATAGTTACGGCCCTTTTTGGAACCCAGGAACTTCTGCAAGAGCCTCAGTAGGAGGTGAGGAACGTGACCTTTTGACTGCAGGAGCGTTTCCGTGAAACTTGGGAACCTTTACAGGAAACTAAGGACTCAACCTACGTGGCAATTGGAAGAAACGGGGTGTAAATTTAGTTCCCAGGCTACAGTTCCTGCCCACGAAGACGTTCCTGCTCCAGAGAATGTCGTTTCCCTGGCGCATGAGTGATCCGAGTGTAGTCTCCACTAAACAAGGTCACTAACCGGTCAGACACAAACCTCCAGACATGTTTACAGAAATCTTTGGCACTAATATAGACATAAAGAAATGAACAAATTTTAGAACATTTTTGTCATTTAAAGTTATGCAGCTATCTAAAACGCCCTTGGCAGATGCTTACTGTGTTGAAGGCGGTCTGCTCGATTTTTCTGGCATTCTCAGTCTCTCTTTCCGTGTTTGCATTTTTCCCTTCCAGCTTCTGTTTAAATATACAGTCGCACCACAGTAAATTTCTAAAAGCTGGTTGGTTCAGCTGTTAGATCACTGCATTTCTATTTCACACAAAGCAGTAATTTTGAACCTGTTTATCAATCTACCTTCCTTGACATTAACAACTCTTCATTTACATTTGAATTGCAATCCAAACAGAGCTTCAATGATTTATTAAATTTATCTTTATCTTTCTTTTTTTTTTTTTTTAAATGCAATAACTTTTTTTCATATTGTCATCAGATTTCATGTTTGTATTCTGCCGGTTGCAAATCTAAATGCAGAAACTTTTCCAAACAGCAATGTTCCAGGGCTTTCTCAGCCGGCCAGTCCCCATACAGTCCCTAAAAAAGGAAAGACATGGGGTGTTGCAATGGCGAACATTATAGTGGTAGGAGCAGGAGACGTCGCCCAGTTTTTGTAATGAGAGGGACGATCTGCATCAAAGAGGAGCCTTGCATGTATTGTGGCTGGTAATGACTACCCAGACACATGCTGTATTACGTCCCTCTGATTTTCTGTCCCTGCTGCATTGCTATTTCGAAGACCCGACTGAGCAGTGATGCCTGCATGTCCTCCACTGTTTTTCTGACGTGGGCGGACACACCGCACTGCGTTGGCCCTCACAGTTCTATTTGCGATGTGTAATTATGCTACCCTCTCTTTTCCCTTCTGCTACCAACCAATTTAGCCTCGTCCAGGAGGAGGCACACCCAGTCGTACTCTGTAATAGGCAGCACACACGTCGAACACGAAAACTTTTGCCGAGAGATTTTTCATGAATTCTTGTGAGTGAATGTGATGTAACAGTTAAGAGAAGACTATCGCATTAGCTGTCACCTTTTGATATTCATTTAGTGTGGAGGAGCTACACGCATAACATGCCAGAATACGGCATTTAGAGAGCCCTTCAGCAGCCTGTTAATAGATGGCTGTGTGGGTGGCAGCAGGCACATTCAGTGGCTCCATGGAGAGAGGTTAATGAGAGCGGTATTCCAACGGAGTTGCTGTTCACTTTCACATCTCTGCTCCTCAAAGTGTGAATTGTAATAGCTTCCTGCGGAGTGGGTGGGTTGAAAGTAAAGACCCTCAATTTGAGATGCCAATGTATTTGCATTTTTTTTTTAAAGAGGGCTGCTGCTCAGCAGAAGGAAAAGTTTAAATAGCGGGGGGGGGGGGGGGCAAAGTTAACTTTTGTTGTACAGAGAGCTTGATTCTGCCATTCATTTTAAAATGTCGTAACCATCACATTAGACAACGGATGATCGGCGTCTGGTGCATCATGTTCGTTCCGCTCGGTACGACATTCTCTCCGCTAATTTATGGAGTCTTGTCTTTTTCACACAGTGATCGTTTGTTTTTGTGAATCTGCAGGAGAGAAGCCTTTCATCTGCGAGATCTGCGGGAAGAGCTTCACCAGCCGGCCCAACATGAAGCGCCACCGCCGCACCCACACGGGCGAGAAGCCGTATCCCTGCGAGGTGTGCGGCCAGCGCTTCCGTTTCTCCAACATGCTCAAAGCACACAAAGAGAAGTGTTTCCGGGTCACCAGCCCCGTCGTTCTGCAGACTAGTGGCCCGCCCGTGCCTGTCCGCATCTTTGCCAACACCTTCACCTCCACTTCCTCCACCTCCGGCCCCGGGCCCTCGGCTGCCACGCCGGCCACCACCTCGGCCTCCCTGGGCCTCAACCCGACGGGAGGCTCCATTCCCCCGCAAGGCCCCGTGGGACACGCGTTCTCCCACGTGCAGCTCCACTCGACGCCCTCTCACCACCATCCCCACCCCTCCGCGACCCAGCAGCACCTCTCAAACACGCCCCAGCACGCCCCGCCTCACCCCCACCACCACCTGGCCGTGCCCCCCGTCTCCCACCTCCCCCCGCCGCCGGCTCTGTTCAAGAGCGAGCCCCTAAACCACTGCGGTCATGAAGATAGCAGCTACCTGCACCACATGGCCCCCTCCGACAAGGGCCCCGGAGCCCCGCAGCACCACTGAACTGTGCTCCAGGCCTGCCGGCCAGCACCAAACCGCGCCTTGTTCCTTGTCTTCTCATAATCCTGCCTCAGTTTCTTAGTCGCAAGGCCCCTAAAGCCATGTCTACAAAGAAGGCGCAGCCTCAAGCACGTTAGCGGAGCAGCAGTACTCGGCGTAGCTCTACACAGGAGGCTTTTCAGGCACGGCACTGGGATGTGTTGTTTTGGAAGCGCTCAGAGCCCAAGACACCAGCTCTGCGGTTAAGTGCGTACAACGCCAAGAAAATAAGAGTTAAAGTTTAAAAATGTGTTCACGTGCTGCAAGTAAAAGACGAGCCGCTCGCAGCCCGCGCGGAGGGCTAACGGGAACGCATCTGTTCCGTCGATGGACGACTGAACACGCAGCTGAAGCGCTTTCTGTGTAGACATGCTGTAATACAAAGGGTGCTCCTGCCAAACAGGTTTTAAATCATTCAAGCTAAACAGACACGCGTGTGAAAGATTCTGACTCGGTGCACACAACATTGAAGTAAGATCCCGTCTTGAGGACCCCGGTCAACTGACAGATTTTACAACCTCTAGAATTTTTCTCTTGGGACACTTTCTTCTGCAGAAAATGTTTTGGTTTTTTTTGTTTGTTTTTTTGTGCGAGTTCTGTATCTATACATCGATGGGTGGAAGCTATCTCCTTTTCATCAAAAGCTGCTGATGGAAGTTGACATAAATAAATAAATAAATAAATAAATAAATAAAAATAATAAATAAATATATATTTATTTATTTATTTATTAACTGGGCTTCAAGGATCATCAAAGATCAGTGTCATTGAACTTTCCTCTTTCAAGTTGACTTAAGGTCATGTGTCGGTCGGGACTCGAGGTTTTCTGTGCAGGTCCTCCCCGCAGCAATACTCCACCTAGTTGTACTGGTGAGGCCCCACGGAGATGCTTAATGAATGTCGTAACTGGTCCTACCTGAGCTTCTCTCTGTCCTTAAGACGGAGGCTTCCTGTCAGAGGGGCAACAGCAGTAGTGCAAGATGCAGTGCCATAGGTTACGGTGAGCAGGTGGAGGGAGGGAGGGAGGGGGGAGGGGTGTAAAGGACAATGGAAGACAAAAAAAACAAAACAAAAAAAGATTTTTGTAAATGTTTAGTTGAATCTAGACGTAGTCTGAGATTCATATCATGGTAAAAATGGTGCTTTCCATTCCAGTACGTAAAACGATTTCTTAATTTTGCTTTTACATTTGCTTTTCAGAAGTATGAACTACAAAACAACACGTCTTGTGTCATACAGAACAGAATATGTCCTGCCAGCCGGGCTTTTTCTACAATGGGTTTAAGGTCTGACTAGATATTTCGTGATCAAGACGACTCTAGTAACGCAGGACATGGCCGAGACACAGACACACACACACACACACACACACACACACACACACAAAGACCACACGTTCACTGATTTGCTTACTGTGATCAGTGCCACCTCAGCTGTCAGTACTGTTGGTCAACAGACGCTTCTAGATGACGGATGACTCTGAAATACTGCCACTGTGAGGGGCTCAGACACGTGGCCCCATCAGGATTTACCCCACCTCCCTTCGCTGCTGTCGAAATGATACGGGTTACCATGTTAAAGGTCATTTGACACACACAGTATACACAACTGGGACCTTTTTCATCAAAAGTTCTTAACAGGAAATTATGCATATTCCTCTCAGCCTCTATTCCACGGTTCGGTGTGGGGTGTCGTTGTCACGTAAAGGTCTGTTTTGGACTTTCAGCGTACCGACATACTTCGATCCACACGGGCAAAAGCGCGCATCTAAACCTGTTGAATGTTGCCTACGCAGAATGGTGGCTGATGAGTCATTCATATGTATTTTGTTTTTGTTTTCTGTTTATGTTCTCTGATACTTTGCTCAGTTTTAAGCTAATGAATGGTTGTGTCATGTAGATATACTGTTGCTAGCACATGATAGGAAATGTCAGGATGAGAGGCAGCGATCATACAACTTCTAATACTTGGAATTGGTGTACTCGGTGTAGGCAGGTATACGTGTGATCAAAATCGGCGCAAGAAATTACATTCATTAATGTAATAGACAATAGTGTGAATGGTAACTGGTTAAAAGAAGCAGAAACGGTCGGCTAGTATTCGGCATGAATGTGGGTTGCTTGGTTGGGACCTCCTCACCCAGTCTGATGGTGTGTTTCAGGGGGAGTTTTGAGTGTGTGTGTGTGTGTGTGTAGCATTCATGCATTCGTCTCTACCAGTGTGTCTGTCTGGTTGTCCCCAGTGCTCTTGTACCAAAGCTGCTTTAACACAGTGTGCCCCAATATATGTATGTGTGTGTGTGTGTGTGTGTGTGTGTGTATATATGTACACATATGTATATGTATGTATGTATATATGTATACATATGTATAAAAAAAAAAAGTATATGTATACATATGTATATATGTATACATATGCACATATGTATGTATGTATGTGTGTGTATTTGGGGGATAATCTGAGATGGACAATAGCAGTAAATTGAACTCGAGCCTCTTTCTGTCTCCCACTCTTGAACGGTATTCAGTCTGAAGTGGTTAAGCTCAGTAGTTTAGTCCCTCGTTTGGATTTGAGACCTGCAATGATCCTGCCATTTCTCTGGGTCTTAATACTGTTGCAATATTCACTTATCATCCGGTCCCATCAGGTTCACTGCTGTGATTCAGCATTTTGCAGTATGGAATTTTTTTTTTTTTTTTTTTTTTTTTTTTTTTAAGCCTTTTCATTTGTGTGTATTCTCTGCACTTTACTGCTGCGTGGGTGAGGCGCAGGGAAGGGGGAGGAGGGTGGGGGACTGACAATGCATTGTGGAACAGAGTGCAGTTGTGGCTGCATGGGAAAGGGTGGAGGTGATTACCTTGAGTGGATGTTTTTAGGCAAGGAAAGGAGGAGAATCCGGGGTGGAGGTGGGTAGTGTAGAAGAGACCAGAGCAAACAAAGGACATTTCTTTTAGTGCGAGTGCTTCAATTTAATTTCCTTTTTTTTTTTTTTTTTTTCCATAGAAATACACTTTTGCTCCAAAATGGACCTCCCCTTTCAAAATAAAAGCAATGTTCCTCCTGCTTTGGCGACTTTACACTAGCCACTCCACGCCATGTCTGAAATATATTCTTCATTTTCTGTCCGTTCATGGAGTTTCTTTCTCGGTCATTGTCCCGTTTTGTCTTTCAGTTTGCAGAATGATTCTCCTCCTCCTTTCTTTGTTATATAGAATGCACTTTCTACTAAATTTCTTGTGTAGTTAAGAAAAATAACATTGTATATTCTTTAAAGATGTTTTAAAAAAAAATCAATATACTTTTCCCCTTTGTATTTTTAACCACTTAATGTAGCATTGCGTATTTTATTATTGTATCTGGTACAAAATGTGCAGCTTTATAATGTCCTGATTTGTCTTTTTTTTGTATGTTATCTGGAGATTGAGGAGAAGTGGAAAAAAAAAAGTTGGGCCTTTTTTGATAATGTACATTTAACTGACTGCTAACTTTGAGAAGTAAAAACAAGTAGCCATGATTATTGCATTTTTTTTTATTATTATTATTATTTGTTTCGGTTTCCCTTCAAATGCTTTTGGTTTACCGGGTACAGAAGAGATTTAAGTGCGAGTATTTCGCACGACGTGTTCACACTGAGCTTTTCTTAAAACTTTAGATTCCAGCTGACTGTGGCAACAGCACAGACTTTGCTTGCGGTGTTGTTGTTGTTGTTGTTCCGCTCCTTGCAGGGTCACTGGGTTCTTGTTGCCGAACGACGTCTGCTGGTTGAACACGACCCCGAGGGCTCAGCAAGTGACGTCTTTGCAATTTCAAAGCTTTTATTTGGCGTGGAAAGCTTCGGATCCTCTTGTTTGCGACTGCTTCCTATTCTTTTGATGTGAACGTAGGGTTATTTATTTTTGTTTATATTTATAAACTGTGAGCTGGACGCTCCAGTGAACTCAGTCAGGGATTTTCCAGTTAGGTAAGAAAAGGGAGAAAAAAAAAAAAGTAATCCTCCAGTCTTTTCATCTACCCGTCATACCTTTCATTTATCCAAATTTCATGTAAGCCCAACAAAACAGAATGATGAGAAGAAAAAAAACAGAACTCCAACAACCATCTTTACACATCTGTTAACAGCCTCCTCCAAGCGCCCATTATGACTGTTGCTAAAATGCCTCTTAAAATACCGTGCACCCTTTTGTTGTCATTTTTTTTTTTTTTTTTTTTCAAATGACGCATCCGTGAGTCACATAATCCTGTAAAGTAGCAGAGCAGGCCGATGGCTGTAGAAAAGTGTGAGTGACTCACAGTTTGCGAGTGGGTGGTCAGGTACCAAGGCTCACTTCATGAGCAGAGGAGATAATAACACGCCGTCTGTACATCTCCGTTCCCATTCGGGTTTGAAAATAGTCGGCCTCCCCAGCTGTTAGTCATTACGTCTTGTGGTGTCGGGGAGGGAGGAGGCTGCGTCTGTCGGCGGGCAGATAGAGAGAGGAGGGCTTCACGGTCGTGTTTTTCGGCCGAGCGTTCGCTACTCTGAAAGTTGCAGTCCATTAATCACGGTGTACTTGCGGGGTTTGATCCGCGCCACTGTCTCGCGGAGAAACGAGCAGCCGGCGTAAACTCCCATGCTGCGACGCTAATGTGTCACTGCAGTTCATAGATGGAAAGCGACACTGTTTCGGCTTTGAAATGATCTAACAATTTTGATGTGCTACGTTAGATTTATTCCCAGTCCTCCCTTCAAGTGTGATACTTTATCCCCCGTTTCTTTCACCTCCTGATTACGGCAGAGGTCAAGACCGGCTTCGGAGCAGAATCGGTGTTTTTCTGCTTCGCTTGTTGTTTTCCTGACGCAAATCTAAACCATCCCGTTGAAGGAAAGCGCTTGCCAGGACGACAAGATTTTTTAAAATCTTTTCGATAATCGTACTCTTCTTTTGACTCTCACTTGGAGGCGCGGGAAGCCCGCAGGACAGTTAACGTGTTTTCCCGGGCACCAGACTTCACTGGGAAAAACCCCGAATTTTAATAATAACTAATTTACAGATTTGACTTTGATTTTTTTAGAGATGTAACATCACCTTTTGTAGATGCGTCACTTACAGGTTATGGTTTCGGGACACGGATCACGTGACCCGAGAGAGAGCAAACCGACACATTTCAGGCCTACTTCACTAACATACAGTAGCCTATACAGCCCTCTGGATATAGTCTGGAAACAGAGTATTTACTTTCAGTCTTTTTTTTTCCTTCCTTTCCTCCCACAAAGCCCCCTCTCTCCCTTTTTTTCTCTTGAAAGTGTCGTGAACGCGCGCAGTAGGCTGCTATTAAAGGGGCGGACTTAGAGGCGCGGTCACGTTCACCGCGGCTCCGGTGGTTTTGAGTGGCACATAAAAGTGAACGAACCACGGACCGACCGGCGGAACTCTGCCTCTGCACTCTTTGACATCGGACCGGAGGGACACCGGGGGATCGGAACCAGCTCTGGTGATACATTTTCTGCTTTTTGCATTTTTTTTAAAGCCCAAATTTAAGCTCCTCTTTTATGAATTGCTTGTGGCGCTCAGATGATGTTTATTTCCCGAGAAATTAGCCCGTTTTGCAGCCTGCAAAGGTGTACCGATCGATAAGCTGTTTTCAAGCAGATTCAGCTGATAATCAGCGTTGGACGTTTATATTTGACTATACCGATCTGCAGCCTAAAAATAACTCAAAATGTTTCTACGTGGTTGCAAACAGGAGTGTGTTTTACAACCAATCAGACTTGACAGACGCAAGAAATTGTATTTTCTTGATTCCTGTTCTGGGTTTTTTGTACCCTCATGGTTGAAATGCACTTATTGGAAGTCGCTTTGGATAAAAGCGTCAGCTAAATGAAATGTAATGTAATGTAACCTACATTGCCTACACACTACACTCTATAATGCTTTAAAAATAATAGTCCCGCAGCTACACTGACCTTTTTTGTGTCCATATTTTTCTATAGGCTAGTCATATCAAATTTGTAGGCTTTGAGTGCCTCTATAGTATTTGACTCTTAAGCCTATTAAGATTTTGCAAAGCTGCTGGGGCTCTCAATTGACCTCAATGTGATCAATTGTATAGTGGTGGTCTGCTGCCCTTAAAAGCACGATGCGGTCATGCACTCTCCCCCCCCCCCCCCCCATGCATCTCAGCATTCATTGTGTTTCTCTCTCTCCCCCCCCCCCCCCCCCCCCCTCTTCCCCCCATATAGGCAAAACCAGCAGCACAGCTTGAAGGCGCCTTGATGGTTCAGAATATCTGAGGATATCCACCGCTGGAATAAACGACAATCCGAGGTCTGCAGGCTTCCATGTCTTTTCCTGCTCATTCATGTGATCTCCAGCCTCGTTGATTAATTTGCTTGCTTGCTTGTAGGATCTGCATGCAGCCCAGGTTAAATGGGCGCATGATTTGTTTTTTTTTATTCAGATCCAGATATTTTATGCCTATTATATTCATCTCTGTTTTTCACTACGGTAGAAAGTGCTTGAGATGTTGTTTGTTTTTTTTCCCCCGAGACCTGTGAGTTGGTGGATGCCGCCTTCTCTGGGCTGAAAAGGCTGCTGGTTGGCTGCTTTGCTCTCTTTATAGCTCCTTCTCAAACAATTTATATCATTACCTGTATTTCTTATTTTAAATCTTTATTTGATTTTGTTTTGCCTTCATCCAAACCCCCCCACCCTCGCCTACTTACGGCTTGGGTTTTGTTTTTTTTCCCAGAAAGTCATAGCCTCCACCAGTGGCCTGCCTCACAGTGGAATGCTGGAGAGGGGAAGAGCAGGGGTGGAGAATTGACACCACTTGACAACATAGAGGTGTGAAACGGTCAATCATGGGGGAGTCAATCTTCAACTGCTGTTATGTCCCACCCAATCCCCCAGGCGAGAAGGAACCCCGCAGATCCCGGCACACAGACATCATGGCCTCCCACTCGCACATCTCCTCGGACAAGCGCTTCCTCATCTTTTTTGACTTCGACGAGACCATCGTGGACGAGACCAGCGACGACGTGGTGGTGCAGGCCGCCCCGGGTCAGCACCTGCCCGCCTGGCTGAAGGACACCTACCAGCCCGGCCGTTACAACGAGTACATGCAGCGCGTCCTGGCCTACCTGGCGGAGCAAGGTGTTACCGAGAGCGACATACGCAGCGTCATGGAGAAGATACCCGCCACCCCCGGCATGCTCACCCTCTTCCAGTTCCTCCGTACCCGGCCCGCGCAGGACTTTGAGGTGGCTCTGGTGTCAGACGCCAACACCTTCTTTATCGAGTGCTGGCTCCGACGCGTCGGTGCCCGTCAGCTCTTCCACCGGATCTTCACCAATCCGGCCACCTTCAACAAGGACGGCCGGATGGTGCTGCGGCCCTTCCACTCCCACGACTGCCCACGGTGCCCCGACAACATGTGCAAGCAGGCGGTCGTCAGGGACTATGTGGCCCGCAGGGCCCAGGAGCGGGGCCGCCCGTACCAGAGGATCTTCTACGTTGGAGACGGAGCTAACGACTTCTGTCCGGCGCTCTCCCTCGGGCCCCGGGACGTGGTCTTCCCCCGGCGGGATTTCCCCATGCACCGGCTGATCACGGAGACCCATGAAGCCATGCCCGGGGAATTCAAGGCGGTCACGGTGCCCTGGGCCAGCGGGGAGGACGTGGTGCAGCGGCTGAGGAAGCTGGTGTCAGAGTAGAGGGGCAGGGGGGGATGGGGGGGGGGGGGGCACAGTAGGGGCCAGCTGACACTTTAAGTCGCGTTCTCAGGTGAAATAGTCCCAGAAACTAATGTTCAAGGCAATAAAAACGCGTTTGCTGTGTCTGTAGGTGAATTGTGTCGATCTTCCACACTGTACGTGCCTCATTCGGCATGTTTTGGTCCGAAAGTCACTGCAGAAACTGAGACCCGGTTTAATATCAGCAGGTTAATGATTATTGAGACCTCAGCTGTTACCCGGAGTGAAAATCGATGACAAATCTCGTGCAAATATAATAGCCTAAAGTGTAATAAATGTATTTACATGTAAAAGATAAAACTATACCCTACAAGTTTGAGAGATTTTCCATAATAGCCTAAATATCCTTCTGTGGGACATGGATTATTTTCAAGTTTTAAACTGGGTCAGTGGGGAAATCCCTGTAATTCACCTACTTTACTAATACATAAAAATAGCCTATTATCGATGACGATATTAACCAATTCACTGGTTGCTCTTGAATAAGAATTACAGCCCCTAAGTGTGTTTTCTGACAAAATGAAATGTTAAATTGGAGTAACACTGCCATATAATGGCAACAGGCATTGAAATTGACCAAATAGTATTTTTATCAACATGTTTTTCAGAGTATTTGGAAATGTATGACCATATTTTGAGAGTGTATATGTTTGTTTAACTTGTTTATCAGTCTGTTGTGTCTTTACTGTGTAGGTTCGGCCTACTAAATATGTTACTAACACCAGCAGGAATAAAGCCATCAACTGAAACCCTGTCTGTGTCTGAATGTTTTATTAAACCATCAACATTCATGTGAAACAGTTAATCATCTCCCTGATATCATTCCATGTTATATAAAGATCCCATGTTATATTTTGAACTTTGGAACTTCATTTTTCAATCACTAATAGATAAGGACACAAGCTTTACTTGTAATTTTAGGCAAATTCGATTCTTAGAATCACTACTCGTGCATAGACTACTGTAAATATGAAGTTCTGCACAAGTTGACTGGCTTAAAGTCAAATGAAGTAGACAATTGCTCAAAGTATTAATACACATTCTCCATACTGGCATTTATAGTTTCCTGATGGTTAAATTAGTCTTTTCACTGTTAACCATCAATTCTTATATGGTAGTGTAAGTTTATAGTTTCTTAACAAAAATACTGTCCTAAAATAATATGGTTTGTTTCATATCTAAATAACAGTAATTATTTGTTTTGCACAAATTTCCGTTTTATTTTTATTTCACACATTTATACTCTGGTATCAATTTATATTGCCGTCTAGGGACGAATGTTCAATGTCCTCTAGTGGTTACAAGGCGAAAGTACATACTTATAAATGTATATTGTGAAAGTCTTTAAACCAAGCCAAACAAAGCCTAAGCCAAAATCGAGAATGAAAGACTTGATTTTATTTGTCACATAATAGCATGTAGTTTGGGGGTAATCTTTCGATGAACATTAAAAGAAACACTCCAAAATCGACGAGATGTATTTTGGCATTGTGGCCACCGGAGGGCGCTGATTACACATTTATGTTTTCTCACCACACGAACTTCAATACATTCAGCATAAGATGAGTTAACGGTAAAAAAAAATTTTTTTATCTGTTTACGTTTCACATAAATGACAAGCTGTGCCGTGAGCATTCATTGAGGAATGTTAATTTCGAATCATTCGTAATTTTTGAGTTGTTTTAGTGATAGTTCGCTGCGATATCTGCTATTTTATTCCTTTTTATTATTCTATATTATCTTATTGCTCCCTGTAGCGAAAAAAAAAAAAAAAAAAAAAAATCCCCTTGGGGATTAATAAAGTAATTTACCTAACCGAACCTATCTGTGTTTTGAAAGGTGTCGAGTTCTGCTGTCAGCAGCCTGACCTGTGGGGGCGCTAGTGAGCTTTTTTTTTTTTTTAACGCTCACCGGATTTTAGACTTAACAAAAGAACAAGAAAACCGGAAGTAGCATCTCGTGCGCATGGCGCTATTTGAATAATCATTTATCCTGATTTCATCCCTACTTTTTTTTTTTTTATCTTGTTTTTGAAGTTGATATTTACTGGCTGCATTATAACAAGACGCAGGTACGTGTATTGGAGGAGCGTGAGAGTCGTCAGCTCTCTAAATTACAACGTAACTCAAAACGTCGCTTTACGAGCCATTCATTTCTTTTCGCTCGTTAGCTTTGGTTAGCGTGCTAGTTTGTGGTAATACGCGTATTCAACTCACGAAAAAAAGCTGTTTATGATCCCTTAAAACTTCTTCTACATTTCAAGCGCAGACTTTTCTGTCTCCGGAAAAACATCCAAAACGTAAAATACAAAGCAAAACTGAACTGTTTGTGTGCGTCCTGTGCTACAAGCGCAGTTAGCATTAGCTGTGGTGGAAATGAACGTTAACCGTCATTGAAGTACAATTAATTAATTAATATTGCAAAAAAAAAAAAAAAAAACACAAAACCTGATTGCCGTGGGAGTCGTGAAGTTATTAAGTGTAAATTGCCTCAGGGAAAAAAAAAAAAAAAAAAAAAAACTTTAAAATATTCGGGTAGGTTTTTTTTGGGAAAACTGTTTTCTCACTTAAAAATTGTGTTAATGTGACTTTTTTAAATCTGCATTCATGTTTCTGTTGAAGTGTTGTCTGTTCAAATGTCGAGTTTCTACACTGTCATCAAATGACACCTACTAACATTGTGCCCCCCCCCCCCCCCCCCCTCTATCTCCTCCCCTGCGTCCAGGTCTCTACGAGATGGAGGCTGATTTGTATGATGAGTTTGGCAACTACATCGGTCCGGAGCTGGACTCTGACGATGAAGACGACGATCTGGATGCAGAGGACAGGGACGTTGATGAGGTACCGGTTCAATTTTGCACCTTTTTTTTTAATATTTTTTTTTTTTAGGTTTGTTAACGCGGCCCGTGCTTTACGACTCGCGTCGTTTACCTTCCGCAGGGTGATGAGGACGACGACGACGAGCCTGCCGACGCTGACGACGACGTCCCGGGCATGGAGGTGGTCCTGCACGAGGATAAGAAGTACTATCCCACGGCGGAGGAGGTTTATGGGCCCGAGGTGGAAACTATAGTCCAGGAGGAAGACACGCAACCTCTGACGGGTGAGAGAAAAGTCGAACATGGATTTACAGTGAAGGACATTATACGTAGCTGAAGCCAAAATATGTTGCTAAAATCAGATTATTTTTTTTTATCATTGTTACTCTTCCTTGACTCGTGACCTGAAGCACACAATGTCACTCTAAAGCTGTTTGGAAATTCTCCCGCTTCAAGTGCAACGCTTCTTTGTACTGTCCTAAAATCTGAGTTGCATTAATAATCGAACGGTTACGAGCAAATTTCAAATAGTACTTTCGCTTGAAATACCCGTATTCAAAAGTTACATACTGTTTTTCTAGTTGTATGTTAACCGCGGATTGTCACTTAATTGTGCTGTCAACGTACTTTTTGGAGGGCACCGTGTATTTGAACCAAAAACGGAAACGGTAGTATTTTCTCCCTGCTCCTCTTAGAGCCCATCATCAAGCCTGTGAAGAACAAGCAGTTCACGCTGATGGAACAGGAACTTCCTGCCACCGTTTACGACATGGAGTGAGTATTATGTGACGTCTCCCGTTCACATGGAAACATGTTCTGCTCTGAAAATGCCCGTGTTGATCGTGAATGCATCGGGCTGTGCGATTATTGTTCCGTACGTATTGTTGCTGCTTACATGCATCTTCTGTGCAAGTTGAAACATCCCCTCCTCTCTCGACAGATTTCTTGCAGATCTGATGGACGGTCCAGAGCTGATCCGTAACGTCACCCTCTGCGGTCACCTTCACCACGGCAAGGTTAGAGCCGGCCTTATGGCTGCCTCCGGCTCGGCCTCTCTGAACTGTGTGTTCCCAGTCTGGGCTCCTCCTTCTGCGTTTTGCCGGAGAGAACACGTGTTCCCTAAGATGAGAAATTTCAGAGGATAGGAATGTTTTGGAGCGTGTGCAAAATAACACTGCTGCACTTTAGACTCATTTGTGGCTCACGGAAATCTAACGAATGCGTTTATTCCCTTCAGACCTGTTTTGTGGATTGCCTGATTGAACAGACACACCCAGAAATCAGGAAGAGAGATGATGTGGATGTAAGTGTCGTCTAAAGTGATTCGATCTCTTTGCACTTCATTACAATGAAATTGTGAATATGAAAGCAGAAACTAATATCTTTTTTCTTTTTTTTTTTTTACTCTTTTTCAGCTCCGGTACACAGACATCCTCTTCACAGAACAAGAGGTGAGTGGTTTGGTGTGATTTTAACATAACAATGGCTCCTGAAATCCATTAGGTTATCGCACATGTTAGAATATCAAGGAACCATATATATGGAAAAGGCCACAGCAGAATACAGTTGAATTTGTCTTTTTAAAGTGAATAGGAATCAGGATCTTATTGCCATCTTTAAAATTGTTTTATCATATTTTCACTGCTTTTGTTTGGTGCATTCTTCACAGAGAGGAGTTGGCATCAAAAGCACCCCTGTCACAATGGTCCTGCCCGACTCCAGGGGAAAATCCTACCTTTTCAACATCATGGATACGCCAGGTATTTTATATTACCTGAATGATTTGTTTGCTGAATGTGTATTTTGAGGTTTTGGTCTCGAAAATTATGAAAAACTTGTAAAAACAAACATTTTGTGTCCCCCCCCATAGGCCATGTGAACTTCTCCGACGAGGTCACGTCGAGCATCCGGATCTCAGACGGCGTTGTCCTCTTCATAGACGCAGCAGAAGGAGTGAGTCACCCTCTGCTTGTTTTCCCCTCATAAACCAGCACTTCGTCTGCACATATGCCAAAGAACTGTCCACATAACCGTATAATATGACCTCTGCCCAGGTGATGCTGAACACGGAGCGTCTGATCAAACACGCCGTTCAGGAGCGTATGGCCATCACCATCTGCATCAACAAGGTGGACCGGCTCATCGGGGAGCTCAAACTGCCGCCCACGGACGCTTATTATAAACTCCGTCACATCGTGGATGAGGTCAATGGTTTGCTCAGGTAATACTGGAAGCGCATCGCATTCAGTGTTTGTAGAGCCGAAAAGTGTTTGAGGATCATAAAGGAAATAATCACATTCAGACATACAAAACAGTTGCTGATTGGTCTTTTCTCTCTTCCCTTGCAGCACATATTCGACAGATGAGAACTTAGTGGTGTCTCCTCTTCTTGGGAACGTGTGCTTCGCCAGCTCTCAGTACAGCATCTGCTTCACGCTGGGCTCCTTTGCAAAGATCTACTCGGACACCTACGGTGAGAGCAGCATTCATAAGTCTTTAACTCGACTTTATCTCGGGTATAGCTTGTACAGTATTAATTTACTCCTGTGTCTGTCTGTAGGTGACATCAACTATAATGAGTTTGCCAAGAGGCTCTGGGGAGACATTTACTTCAACCCCAAAACGTGAGTAGCTGATTTTTTTTTGTTCAACAGATGTGAAGCCACCCTCCTCATCCTCGCCTTTGAACACATCCTCACTGTACAGTGATTTTCTCTCCTTTATTCAGTCGCAAGTTCACAAAGAAAGCCCCCAGTAGCAACTCCCAGCGCAGCTTTGTGGAATTTGTGCTGGAGCCTCTCTACAAGATCCTCTCACAGGTTGGGCATGTTGTATAAAGTTGTTTTTTTTAATTTTTTTTTTAACAGGAAACAGCGAGCTCAATACCCTCCGCCTCCATCAGGCTCAGGGTAAACTTGCAAAGCTCAGTGTGTAATCCTTACCGAAATCCTCTTTGTGTCTAGGTGGTCGGGGATGTGGATACGACTCTCCCCCGAGTTCTGGATGAGCTGGGCATCCACCTGACTAAGGAGGAGCTGAAGCTGAACATCAGACCCCTGCTGAGGCTCGTCTGTAACCGCTTCTTCGGAGAGTTCACGGGTATGGCTTGCAGTCTTTTATTGTGTTTCTGTTTTAGTGGTGAACTTATTTGTTTTTAAAAGACTGCACAAACTTGTTTGCATTAGCGCTGCATTAAGTAAAAAAAAATAATACTGCAAAGACTATCCGAGGTACTGCATCTGTAATATCTGCTCATGATCGCTATCTTAATCCGAAGATAAACGGTCACGCTTTACTAAATCCGGTGAATCTGTTCCGTATCATCGATTGACCCTCTGTGTTCTCCTTGCAGGCTTTGTGGACATGTGTGTGCATCACATCCCCTCGCCACAGGAGGGCGCAAAGAATAAGATCGAGCACACCTACGCTGGAGGTATGGACTCCGACTTGGGGGAGGCAATGGCGGACTGTGATCCTGATGTGAGTGTAATTGGAAGTTTAACAAGCGTGTCTGGTTTATTGGGTTGTGAGAAGATGCAGCACTCAATGACTAATAGCTGCAATATATTTTTAGTAGGAGCCAATAATGTTCTTTCAGCTGATCTTACAAATTAAACCGAAGGACTTCTTGAATTACTGCAAATAAACAAACCGTTAAATGCTGTGTTTTCCAGCTACTGCAGTGATATTTCAACAAGGCTTTCCTGTCCCTTTGGTATCCTTCATTCCTGCTCGACTCTTGTTTCTCGCCCAATAGGGTCCTTTGATGTGTCACACCACAAAGATGTACAGCACAGAGGATGGGGTCCAGTTCCACGCGTTTGGCCGGGTGCTGAGCGGGACCATTCAGGCGGGTCAGCCCGTCAAGGTTTTAGGAGAGAACTACACTCTCGAAGATGAGGAGGACTCCCAGATCTGCACGTTGGGCCGTCTCTGGATTTCTGTTGCCAGGTGGGTTCTCGAGGTTCGTTTTTATTATGTTTGTGAAGTCCGAAATCAATAATTGTTCGTTAAAGTTACAATTAATTCCACTGTTTTAGATACCAAATTGAAGTAAATCGAGTGCCTGCTGGTAACTGGGTTCTCATCGAGGGCTGTGACCAGCCAATCGTAAAGACCGCCACAATCACAGAGCCCAGAGGGAACGAAGAGGTAAGGAGAATAATAAACCAAAAATACCTCCTGAGGTCTTTATTAATACCTCATGAGCCAAATAAAGCTTTACATTATTCACTCTCTCTCTCTCTCTCTCTCTCTCTCTCTCTCTGCCAGGCTCAGATTTTCAGGCCGCTGAAGTTCAACACGGCATCAGTCATCAAGATTGCAGTCGAGCCGGTCAACCCATCAGAGCTGCCTAAAATGCTGGACGGACTGAGGAAGGTCAACAAGAGCTACCCGTCTCTCACCACGAAGGTACAAAGCCGACTTTAAACGCCTAAGTGATTTAAAAACAAATTAAGCAATACAAATAAATACAAAATATACGTGGTTATTAATTAAGGCTGATCAAATGTAGCGCAGTGTTTTTTTGTGAATCAGCCTTGAGCCAAATATTTGCTGAGCAATAACTTTTTCCAAAAACTGTAAGTTCAATTTCAGCCTGTTGGAGAGGAAAAAAAAAATACAAAAACCTCCTCGACAACAGGCTGTGATCTGAACAACAAGTCGGTTGCTGCTAAATGGCTGAAATATGAATTGACTCGACGTGTTTGTGTTTCAGGTGGAGGAGTCGGGAGAGCACGTCATCCTGGGGACAGGAGAGCTTTACCTGGACTGTGTCATGCACGACCTGCGGAAGATGTACTCCGAGATCGACATTAAAGTAAATTCTCTTTCTTTTCTTTAGAAAACTATGGCGACACTTCTCAAATAAGACGATGACAAGAAGTGAAACGTAAACATTTATGAGATTATTTCATGACTACTAAATCGGCTAAATGTTGAAAGTGTGATATGATTATTACCCAGCTGCAGTTGAAGTTTAAGTCTGTTAAAAGGGAAGAAACGGCAGATAGGAATGAAATTATCCAACAGTGTGCTATCTGGATTTTCTTCACTATACACAATATGCATTGATCGTGACTGTTTTTTTTGTTTGTTTGTTTGTTTTTTTTAGCTATTATCGAGTAAAAATATTGATCACTTAAAGGTGATGAGAGGCCTTGCTTTCCTTCTGTGATTTTGTTTATCTCTCCCCTCAGGTCGCTGACCCAGTTGTGACTTTCTGTGAGACAGTTGTGGAGACATCATCTCTCAAGTGCTTTGCTGAGACACCAAATAAAAAGTGTGTATTAAACCCTGTATTTGGAGATCATATCCAAACATGCGATGTCATGAATTCAATCTGGGGAGCGCCGACTGCTAGATTTTTTTTTTTTTTAAATAACTCAAAACTCCTAAATTTTTTCATTGCTGACATGAACCGCCATCTAGATGTTTTGGGGGCGTTTTTCGTTTTGAGGAGTTAAATTTATGCACTGTTTGGAGTCGGAGTCGGTCCTCCCCTCCGGCTGACTGTCAATCCAACCCGCAATGAGTGATTGACAGATGTGTGCTGCGATTGACAGGAATAAGATCACCATGATCGCCGAGCCCTTGGAGAAGGGGCTGGCTGAGGACATCGAGAACGAAGTGGTGCAGATCACATGGAACAGGTATCACCCTCAGACTCACACGTATAGAAGTGTCTTAATTAAGTTGAAGAGATATAATGTGCCTTTCATGTTGGACATGCCTGTAGATTTGACCCATTTCCTGCCGACGTGCTACCAGGCTTCATAATTTCTCCATATTGCCGTGCCATTCCGACCAATCGTTTTTTCTCATTTATCCCTCAGCAGGGATCCATGAGCAGACATTTAAGAAAGGTGACTGCTTCTTTAATTAAGTGCTGTTGGTGAAGAAGTTCCTTCTCCCATAAGAAGTGCCGCGGGCTGAAAAAGTCATTTAAAAAGTGCAGTTATTGAATTTGCAACATTGCTTTTAAATCCATAGATGTGTCACTCCATTTTTTTATTTGACAAATTATCATGATTAGCCGAAGAGGTGAACACTTTCTAATGAGCATGGTGTCAATTTTAATTTTGAAGTTGGACGTGTTGGTGACGTCCTGGTGCTGCAGGTTGATAAGCTCATGGATGTTTATTTACAGTTTTATTTGGGTCACGTCTACAAGTTCAAGTTTTGTAAAATGTCATGAATGCTGCATAATGTGACAAAAAGTTGTAAAGTTAAGTTGAATGACCCACTTTGATCCATCCAGACCAACAGTTAACACGATTCCTGCTCCACCTATTTGTTTTTTGAAGTTCTCTAAAAACTCGGTTGTAAGAGATGCAAATGATAAAAGCAATCGTTGTTATGCATATATCTTTGTTCAAAAATGTGAACGAATACATTTTTCTTATTTAAATATTTAAAGCAAAGTGAACGGCAGCCCTGTGCACTGTAAAAAAACAAACCAAAAAAAAAACACTCTTTGGTATATTGATCAGTTCACTCACAGTAATTGAATCACGCACTTAAAAGCTTGCATGAATTTTCCCGTCCGTCTCATAAAGAGCACGCATGAGCGTGTATTCTGCTCGAGTGCGACTTCCTGTCAGCGCGCCGCTCATCTGAAAGGCCATCTGGACCCGGCGGTTCCAGCAGTGCCAGCGGAGTCGCATACTTCACACACCATTATGCTAAACCTTGGTTCCACTCCTGGTCTTCCATTAACCCCCCTCCGCCCTCCCTCCCCCTCCATCCCGTCCCAGTCAACCCGTCTCCTTCATGTCCCCGCTGACGACACGTTCCAAACCTCCTTTTCAAGCCCGTCGCTGCTCTGTTTCTTCTCGTGACAGGAAGAAGCTGGGAGAGTTTTTCCAGACAAAGTACGACTGGGATCTGCTGGCTGCCAGGTCCATCTGGGCCTTCGGACCGGACACCACGGGACCAAACATTCTCGTAGACGACACGCTGCCCTCTGAGGTGAGTTTTATAGCAGCCCGGCCAATCACGGCTAATTTATAGTCTCAATTTAGACTCTGTTCAACCATTTTTATTATCTTAAATGTTGGGTCGATATAAAGACACACACAAAAAAAAAATCAATTTCCAGAGCTGAAGCGAGGTTTTCAATTTGTTTGTTTTCTTGTTGAATGACTTCGATGAATAAATCGGTGATTCAAATTGTTCAGTCGATTGATTTATCAGCAAACCATTTTAGCTCTGGAACTGCACATTCATAGGAATCGTTAACTCATTAACTCGTGAACAACATTATATAAACGCCAATCTAGGCCGTGATGGCACTGGACATGTACAGTGGAAAGTTAATGATGGAAAAACAAGACGTTATGGGGCCAGTACATCCACAGTTACGCCGCAAATCTAATTTCCTTATTTACACCCGTCAGTTAAGATGCAAACCCTGCAGTGATATCCAAGTGTCTTATCAGAGAACAACATCCCGGATGCCATTGTTCTCACCAATCCTGCGTTGGTGTGTGTGTGTGTAACATCTGTAGGTGGACAAGGCGCTGCTGGGCTCGGTCAAAGACAGCATCGTTCAGGGCTTCCAGTGGGGCACCAGGGAAGGTCCTCTGTGTGACGAGCGTAAGTCCTCTCCTCCAAAGTTTTACCTCCGTTTCCCCCGGACCTCGTCCAGTGTTTCCTCCTCGATGAAATGTTTGGTGTGTCCCCCCCCCCCCCCCCCCCCCTTCGTCAGTGTTGTAACTGAGTCTTTATTTTTTTGGTTTTTGCCCCTCAGCCATCAGGAATGTGAAGTTTAAGATCCTGGACGCAGTCATCGCTCAGGAGCCTCTCCACCGAGGAGGAGGCCAGGTCATCCCCACGGCCAGGAGAGTGGTGTACTCCGCTTTCCTCATGGTGAGGTCACTCTTCTCTTCCCCGTCGGCCATTAGCGCCTCCAGACTTCCCTTTCGATCCCCACTTTCTTTAATGTTCCATTACCGTGATTACAGTTTCTGAAATTTGCTGACGTTCGTTCACTTTAATTGCAGCACCAAAAAACGTTCCTCTTTCACGATTTCTGGCTTCTTCCCTCGTCGTCTTTGGCTCTCGCGGTGCTTTAATGATGAATCTGCGGGTCAGCTGCACACGTGACGGCGGTATTGTTTCTCCAGGCTTTTGTCCTTGCTTCAATGTACGGTCTCTCTCGTGTCCCAGGCCACTCCGAGGTTGATGGAGCCATATTACTTCGTGGAGGTTCAGGCTCCTGCTGATTGTGTGTCAGCGGTCTACACGGTGCTGGCTCGAAGGAGGTTTGTCAGAGGATCAAATCATTCTACGGGAACGTTTTAAAGCCTTCAGAGGCACCTCGATGCCTTTTGAAATATGTGAGTGGGTTTTGGTTTTTTTTAAATTGGTCCTGTGTTTGTCATCTGTCAGAGGTCACGTCACCCAGGACGCACCTATTCCAGGCTCTCCTCTCTACACAATTAAGGCTTTCATCCCTGCCATCGACTCCTTTGGCTTTGAGACGGACCTTCGCACGCACACACAGGGTCAGGCCTTCGCTCTGTCCGTGTTCCACCACTGGCAGGTAAGAAATCCAGAAAAATCTGATCTGGTGCAAATGCAATGAAGACATTCGAAGTAGCCGTGAAGACGTCCAGAGATTTATCGGACGGCGTGACAGAACATTTATATGATTAACTTTTAACTACTGAAAATGAAAAGAAAGACTTTTTTTTTTTTAATATTTGATTGTCTGGACAACAAGTGAACCAAGTAAACATTTTATACATACATACATACAATAAGAGTAATATATTTAAAAAATGTGAACCTGGTCAGCTGTTGTTAAATTTATTGAAACTGAAACTGCCTGCTGAGAAATGTCTGAAATAATTATGCGGATGAATGTTTTTAAACAACTAAGACAAACAAACAACTGTACTCACTTTGTCTGTTGGCATAACAACGTGGGGAATGACGACAACAAACACAAAACTGACAATAACAAAAACACATTTAATCATGTTTACATACACTAGAAACACAACAATCAAAGACAAATGACCGAAGCTGCAAGTCAACAAAATCTAAAGCACGTCCACTGAGGATATGAAGCCGTGCAGAAACAAAACAGCTTCCCGGATACATCGTTATAGATCCGCGCCCTGGGGGGAGAGATCCAGCTGTTACTATGGCAACACTGTCGAGCAAAAACAAAACAAAACATTATAACAATTCAAATTGGTATTTTTCTAAATTGCTTTGTGAGCATTCGCCATTGTTTGAAAGATTTTAGTGTATAAATGAGGATTTTTTTTGTTTGTTCTGTCACCCGAACACAAATGCTGTGGCATCTTTACTTCCTCACACGCGCAAAAAAAATGATGTAAAGTTGAGCAGCCGAGTGACCGACCTCGTGCACATGGCTGCCACTCCGGCTCAGCCGCTTTTGATGCGGAGTGAAGCGGAGTGTCGAGTCATTACATTTTAAGTGGAACGCGGTCGTCTGTCCGCCGTGTCTGACGTGTGTTTGTGTCGGCACTCTGCAGAGCTGTGTCGGTAAAAATTAACTCCACTTAGGGTGGATTAATACTTTACTGCAAAATCAGGAAGGGGGGTCTCCTCAGTGCAAATATTTAATACGTTTTATCCTCCTAACTTATGTTTTATCCCCTTGAGGTGAAAATATTTCTGGCATGAAGCTAGACATGAATTATTTATTTACTTGCTTGTCCAAACGGTGGAAAAATAAAGATGCGTAATTGCTTAAGCGATCCTGTGGGGATGTGAAAAATACATGAACGCCCACTGATGATACTCTCTCTGCAGAACAACCTGTATCAACAGCATCGTCACGGTAACATTATTCCGGTCCAACAGTATATTAAAATGCGTTCCCTTAATGTGTTTGTGTCATGGATTTTCCCCTGAAATGGGGAATTACTTGTCTCAATATAAAGCATTCACGTTGTCAGATTTCCCCCGGCGATAACTGCTGAATTGCTTTTGTTAACATCAGCAGAAATATGTCATTTGTCGTTTTGACGCCCCGTCATCCCCCCCTACCCCCCCTACCCCCCGTGTCATGATTTATTTCCACACGGGGCCGGCCTCGCACTCCTTTTTCCCGGAGTGCTCTCCCGGGATGCGGTGCCAATCACCGCCGCCATCTATCCTCAGATTACTCTTTTAAACGGCGGCCCGACCGGAGCCAGGCGACACTCTGGATCTTCTCGTCTCCTCTGGTCTGACAGAAATTAGTCCTGCTGCCACATATTGATTCGGCTGCCCTAGAAAATATGAATAACACAAGAGTCCCCGAACTCTGTTGTTCGCCCCATTAAACTGAAGAAACTAGATTGTGCCTGGCTCATTAGTTTGGTCATGCACGGCCTGTGTTGGCGTGGTAACAGCACAGTGTTGAGTTACTGTTGTCCATCTGTTGATTGGGCTTCAGCCACTCCATTGATTTCTCCCCCCACCCGCCCCCCCGCCTCTCTCTCTTTCCTCCAGTTTTAATCCTTCCCCGAGGCTGAGATCGTCTTATCCAGCCTCCCCTCCACCTTATTTCTTTCACTCCCGACGCGTCTTCTCTTGCTGTTCTTGGCATTTACAAAATGTATCGTATATCCACGACAATGAGATCACTCCGTGAAGGTCATGCCGTGAGCTCCTTAAGATAATGGTTTCAGCGAATCATTTTGAAAAGCCCGTGAACGCCCGTTCTCACTCGGCCTGCTAACGTGGCGTCGATGCCGTGTTGGTCGCAAACCGAAGGAGTGACAACACTCGCACGATGCGGCTTCTTTTTTCTTTTTTTTTTTCTTCTTCTTTCTTTCTTTTTTTTCATCACGTTGATGGACGGGCTCCTGACTCGGTAACAACGGGGACAGACTTGCAACTCAATCAGCTATTTAATGAAAGGTTGAAGGCCCCCCCCCCCCCCCCCCCCCCGCCCCCCATCAGAAATGTCCAGTCAGCGCGTTAACATTCAGAGTTTGACGTGTTTCATGTTGTCAGATTGTTTCTCGTACTCCGCGTGGCCGTATGCAAACAGGAAGAACTCGTCCGTGTCATAGTGTCATAGTGTCATAGTTCTATGGTTTTCCTTTCAGATCGTCCCCGGTGACCCCCTGGACAAGAGCATAGTGATCCGGCCTCTTGAGCCTCAGCCCGCTCCTCATCTGGCCCGAGAGTTCATGATCAAGACCCGAAGGCGCAAGGTCAGCCTTTTTTTGTGCCCTTGTTTATTTCTGTTTATTTTGTTTTTTTTGGTGAAAATT
This sequence comes from Embiotoca jacksoni, assembly GCF_022577435.1. Lineage (NCBI taxonomy): Eukaryota > Metazoa > Chordata > Actinopteri > Embiotocidae > Embiotoca > Embiotoca jacksoni. The sequence continues at coordinate 165,198 of NW_027185285.1, read as the reverse complement.
AGCTTTATTTCTGCATAACTAATGTTTTGTGTTTGACGCTCTGCAGGGTCTGAGCGAAGACGTGAGCATCAGCAAGTTCTTCGACGATCCCATGTTGTTGGAGCTGGCAAAACAAGACGTGGTGCTTAACTATCCCATGTGAGATCGCAACATTCGCCGCAGCCAAAAACCCAAAACAAGTCAATCAACATCAAATCCTGTTTGTTTGGTTTTTTTTAAAGGATATTTGGAGAATAATCGTAAATAAATTCCAGGTTTTACACAGTGTCTATTCTGGATCTCTACTGCTGGTTTATTAACTTGTCCTCTGATTTTCCAACGGAAATCAGCTTGAAAAATAAAGGAGATCGAAAACCTTGGTAATACACAGACGTTATGGAAGCAACAAACATCACAGAAGTTTGTTGCTTCTCGTTTTTCTCTTATATTTTTTTTTATATGTAAAAATTATCATTGTTTTTGTAGAAAAATTATCTTGGAAGTTTAAAAAAAAAAAAAAAAGACTTTAGATGTTCGATCTGATGTATGTCTGAATAAACGATGCGTGTAATTCAAAGCCGGGATGTTGTTGTTGTGCTTCTCAACGCTTACAGTCATTTTACAGCGACTCCCGAGTCGTACATTTAAACGGGCGTGTTGCCGTTCGGCGGGAAGCGCGAGTGCGGCGGACGCCGTTTTTCTCGTCTTCGGGTCGAGACGAGCGTCTCGGTTGGACCTTTTTTTTTTTTTTTTTTTTTTGCTGATGGTTTGAGTGATTGATGTGTCTGTTCGGGGCGCCGCGTGGGCGCTGACTGATGGACGGGCTGCAGGCAGCCGGCGAGGAAGCAAAGGTTAAAGTCACGTGGTCGAATTAAAGGGGGGAGGTGGAGGAGGAGGAGGGGGGGGATGATGCGGCACGTCATTCAGTTCCATGTTTGCTCTTTCTTCATTCTTTTGAGTCGGGGCGGAAAACTTTGGAGAATCCTGAAAGCGACCTCTGCTCAACTGATTACGTCTTCCTCTGGGGGAAAATAAAACCCCTCCAGGTGTGATGGCGCGTGTACAGACTCTGGAGTAGCTCCGGTAAGACACCTTTTTTTTTTTTTTTAGTTTTTTAGATTTTTCTCGGGTGGAAAATAATCACGAAAGGGTCACAAACTGGTTGTAGGGCGATGATCACTGTAATTACAGTGTAATAACAAACTGGGGCGCACAAGATATCGTCTTGACGACGCGTTGTAAAATGTTCAAAAACCAGATGGCAAACGAGGAGAAGGTATTTGGTTTAAAACGTTTCTCCAAATGGAAGCAGCACGAATGCAAGTTTGACCAAAATCTCCAAAAAGAAACACTGTAAAATAATAAACACTTAACGATGGCTCGTGTCGGTGAAGGTTTTTTGTTTTTTTTTATTGTTCAGGTTTTGTAGGCTCACAGTCGGGTCGGCACTTGGTCAAAATTGTAAGTGCAGCTTTACAGCAGAGGCCGAACCATACTGGATTCTGGGGGCCAATAACCATATCGGGGACCAAAACTGATTCCGATAACGACGTATCGGCTTATATTTGTGGCAGAGATCTGCAACGGGGACGAGACATTCTGCAGTTTACGGCCCGCGATGACATCGCAGCACTGAAACGGTAAACTCCTCGTAGAATTCGGTAAAAATAAGAAATTATTCCCCCAAAAAAAATACATCCAGCATCGTTTTGTGAAGAAAAGTTTTCGTACTGGCCAACGTGTGCAGCGACGCACGTGCACCGCAGTCTGAGAGTACCGCCGGAGTACCCGCCTGCAACTCCACATTTCAGGAAATCTCTCCTTCTCGAGTTCCTTGGAAGTTACACAGCAGGGTCGTCAAGTAATACTCCGACCCCAATCAATGTTCCGTACGGGGGCAAAAATATCTGCTGTGAAACCCGACCGACGTGATTTTCAACGCCTCGTCCGTGGTGACCGGTGGAAGCGTTCAGCCTTTCAGGCTCGCGGGACGCAACCGCGTGACCCTGAATTGCTGCATATCGAGTGGATATAATCTCTTGTCTTGTCGAACGTTCAGAAGACTGCGGTGTCTGAACAGCTCAGTCCTTCATCACTCACCCCGCTGACAGACCCCCGAACAGACCTGGAGGTGGGGGGGGGGGGGAGGTTAGAGTCCAAAAAAATGGCTGGAGCTGCTTTTTGACATTTGGACTTAATGTCAATCCTGTCCGGCAAGACAAGTGATTTATTTTATTTCTTTTTTTCTCAGCAGACGTAGGGAGATGGTGATGAGGGGGAGGGAGGGGGGGGAGACACGCTCTGCCCTTTTCAAAACGCTTAAGGGAAGGAGAACTGAAGAAATGGGAAGAATTTTGCCAACGTGAACGCACCAATCAGAAGAGGGCTACTTACTGCGATGGCCCTTTCCCCCCCCCCCCCTCATCAAGGTATCAACGCGGAGGCGCTCTCGGGCTCCGTCGCCCGTCACCTCGGCTCTGAAGGAATCCGCTGCGACAGCATGCGATCGACTCTGCACATGTGTCGAGCGAAGCGTGCGCTCGGACGCGGCGCCGGCGCGAGCCGAGATCGTGCCTGGCCCCGAGCGCGGGGACGGATGGCGGCAGCTCTTGCCGGTCTGAACTCGAGGCCCCGGAGCGCTCGTTCCAATCTGTGGTCCCTGTGCTAAATATAGACCGTAGCGAGGGCCGGCTGAGGGCACCTAACCCTCCTGCAAGTCGGGCCTTTTTTTTTTTTTTTTTTTTTTTACTTTGCAGCTCCATCTGCTCTTGACCACCTCATCGGTCCCCCCCCCCCCCCCCCTCCCACCTTCCCCGCAACGTATCGCGCCCTCTGCTCTTTACCTCTGTTTGATCTCGTCCCGTTTATCGGCGACCGAGCACCTCTCTGGCTCGGCGGCGCGTCTCATGACTCAATCACACTTGTCTCTTCCTGCTAACATCATCAGCGAATCTTCCCCTGTAGAGCGTCCAGCCTTAAGATGGGGCCGCCATGGGCAGGGACAGTCCAGACAGTCTACTTAGAGCAAAGACACGGCCACTTGATTATTAATAGATCTACGGTCTGGATGAAGGCGACGGAAGGTCGAGTCAGCCTCCGAACAATGTCGTGACCACGTCAACGACGGAGACGGGACACGAAAGGGTCACAAAGAGGCCTGAAACGACCACCCAGAAAAAAAAAAAAAATAAAAAAAAATAATCGGGTCCGAGCTGGACACGGAACTGAAAACCTGTCCGAAATCGACCACGGTGGGTTCGCAGCCTTGTTGTTCGTTGGCGTTCGGCGTCACCTTCAGCCCGGCGGTGGAATAAACAAATAACCATTTCTGGAAAAGAAACCCTCCCCCAATGTATCCTCACTTTCTCAATTCGCCAAAGATCGATGAATGTGTTCTGATGTACCTCCCGTGACAATTCGAGGTCCGGTAAGGTCGAAGCTGTGAGCATGCACACGCACACACACACACACACACACACACACCACACACACCACACACACACACACACACACACACACACACAAAAGGAAAAACACAAGCCGCATGACTGACTCCTGCATCCTGAATCATTCCCTAATCACAGAGATCATTGGATCCAGAGGTTTACGCCGTCCCGCAGGTCGGCTCGCGCGCCAATTGAGGCGGCCTGCCGAATCCGAGGGAGGGGGTCGTGGGCGATTTCGTCAGCGAGCCCCTTTTAGAACAATCGAGCCGCAAACTCAAAGCGACTCGCTGTTTCGATTTGCCAAATGAGCCATATGTGTTCCCTCGCTCCGGGGCGAATACGCATGCAGATGGAGACCAGACGTGGGCCCCCCGAACGCAGCGGCACAACAGAGCCGGTAACGAAACGGTTAAAGCACTTTGGAAAGAAGCAAATCATTCCTCTTAATTTCTCAGCTGGAAGCCCTTTCGACGATGTGGAACCAAAGACAATATCCGGCGAAGGTTCCCCGTTTGTCGTTTCCTCGGAATAAGGTTTGCGGCCGTGGTGGTTCAAATCTGTTATTTTGTTGTTGTTGTTGTTGTTGTTGCGGGTCATCTTGAGCTTCATTTTCCGTCCGACGGATGAGACTCATCAAATTTTCACTTTATCCGAGCTTCATGGGTTCCACTGGAACAATTCGGGCTTTAACGCTGCCTCCGTTGAGGCCACCGAGAATCCAAGTAGACCAGAACAGACCAGAGCCGGTTCTGTTCATCGAAGAAGCTCCTCTAACTTTACATTTCTGTAAATTCTGTACAAATTTGGACTTCAGTTTACATGAACTTATCATGGTTTTTAATTCCTCCTCGGCAGCCGTGACCGGAGACATTACGTCTACGAGTTGTCCGTCCCATTCTTTTGATCTTTTCTTAAAAATTTGGCACAACCGTCTCGTACGACTCGAGTGTGAACGGACTACATTTTGGTGGTCAAAGCTCGAGGTCACTGCGACCTCGCGTCCGTCCCTCTGTGAACGTGATACCTCAGGAAATACTCCAGGGAATTTCTTCACATTTGGGCCGCGGACATTCACTTGGACTGAAGGATGAACTGATAAGAATTCTGCGCTCAAATTTCCCTCCCGACCTCACAAAACAAAACCTCCAGATTTGATCACCTCATTAGGACTAAATTCGGCCCAAATATCGAACAGAGCGAAGGTTAAACGTCAGCTTCGCTGTGACGTCATGAAACGCTGCTCTGGCACGATAGCTTGAGGAACAGAAGGGGACATTGTGTTTGTGCATTTAGTCAGATGCTGATTTGGTGACACTGATGTGGACGCTGTGGTGACCGTTTAGATCTTCTGTGCTTTCTAGTTGAAGACGAGTTGTATAGCAGCTACGAGCAGCTTATTGGAAGCATTTTCATTTTCCTCTTCGTCTTCTATGAAAATCAGCTTTATTGGCCGAAGGCGTGAACACCTCCAGGGAATTTCAACTCGGGTTTTTGTTTCTCTCGATAAATTTACGCACCGGTAGAGCAGACGTGCAGCAGAACAAGAAGAGCAAAGCTCAACAAACCATCTTCATTTATATTCCCCTTTATCAACAAACCGTGGATGTGAATGTAATTGAACTGGTCGGCAGAGGCATATAACCACAGCAAGGGAATCATTCTAGTTCAATTTATATTTGCTTTCCAATTTATTGCTGGTACAAATTGCCTTTCCATTCAAAAGCCTCGATAGAAATACAATTTCCTTGCTTGCCCCTACTTTCTTTGTATATTAAAAAAAAAAAAAAAAAAAAAAAAAAAAAAAATCCTCTTGTAAATATCTCAAATTGTAACGTGAACTTGGTCATCAATGTATAATTGAGGATAAACACGTGAAGCTGTAAATTCACCACATGCTAAAAACGCAAATCAATGTGATTCTGATTTTTATGAAATACTACACACGTTATTTCATTGTATAAATGCATGTGACCATTATACTCAAATGTTACCATAGCAACAATCCTGTTAAGTACCCGAGGATATGCCATCGTAGTGCAGCACGTACATAACAGGCTTTCGGTAGGGATAGTGATTTCTGATAGGCTGCGCGAAATACGGAAGAAATGCACACCGAAGCTTTGTTAAAAAAAAATTCGGCTGAACTGCCCTTTTCTTTTAGGCAGATGTTAATAGACCCGAAATATGTGACCTGTCGGGGGCGCGCACTACCATAGACGCGTACGCGCAACATCCCGCTTTACTGCTCTCCTGCAAAGACGGGTCGCCAAGCTTTCACTCACACAATCCAGCTGTCACTCACCGAGATATCCCCCCCTCCTCTCGCCCCCCGTTCAAGCCAGTGTCAGACTGGATGTGGCACACGGCGAGGAGCCCGGTCCCGATAAACGCGAGACGAGGACACCGCTGCATGGAGGTGGACCTCCAGTGATCAACAGATCGGCAACTCAGCTGTCCGCTCCTCCCGCGAACAAGACCGAGATGAGGAACCCCGAAAGGCAACGCAGGAGCCAACTGGCACGTGTAAGCGACTGAAATATTTAGCACCGGATTTTCGAGCCGGTCACCGATGTGGACAAACTCGCTCTCAAGATTTGGTTGTAATCACCTGATGCAACTGTTCCTGGCGCTGGAGTAGGTTCGGTCCGTGCCAAAATGACCAGACTATTGTCTTGCGTCGCTGTAACGGAATGGGCCCGCAGGAATTTTGGCACCGGTTTTACGCAGCAGACCACATAGTTGAATCGACGTAGCTCGACCGAAGACAGAACAGTGTGGCTGACATGGACAAAGACTGCTCACACAACTCGTAGTGATGCTATGAGATGAGATAAAAAGAGAACTCATCACAACACATCAGTGGACCATCCTGCTGGTTCCTCCCGAGTAGTGGAGCAGATATTCATCGGCGGGATTCAAGTTTGGACCTCAGCAAGTCCAAAAGCGACATCCCTTCCCAACAAAAGGATCATCTTACATCTTAAAGCATCTTCACAGACTCGCATAGCGGTAAGAATTTTCTGTTTATTTACATTATTGTGATGCTATTTATTTCCCATCTTTGTTCCTAATGTGGCTAATAACCCGGTAGCCTAGAAGCCCTGGTAAGAGTGAACGTGGTGGTGGTGGTGGTGGGGGGTTGGGGGGGGGGGGGGCGGGGGGGGAAGGGTCCATAGACGCACCATTTGGCACCATAACGCACAGTAAAAGGTTGAATCTCTATGGTTCATTTCTGTTTTAATTTTGAGCTGAATCTTCTCCAATTCCTTTGCACGTGTAAGACGCTGGTCAAGGCCAAGCGTGTGAGCAACAAGAGATCAACTTCTCAGAACAAGTGTGCCTCTGGGAAGGAGCTTGAGACAGCCGCGTCTAATTGACATTATCTGCTCATTTTTTTTGAGTCATTTATCTCCTCATCTAGTTTGACAGCGAATACAGTTTCGAAACCAAAAAAAATCCACGCTGCTCAGGTTTTGAGTGTCTCAAAATCTTTTGTTCTCAAACCATTTCAGCAGGAACATGGTGTTGATGGGCGGTGCAGGGATTCTCCTCGGGGTTTGGTTAAACCCTGCAGGAGCAGTTCGGATTAGTGGAAACGCATGCCGACTTTATTGGTAAACTCTTGAGATTAATTAATAATGAATATATTTTACAAATGATGAAAAGCTCTCCCTGTGATGCAGTTATAGTTTCAGGGCTTTTGCATTGATTTTCACTTGAGAAACAGCATCCCGGCAAACATTATCAAAAACCACAGTGCTGAATTATTTAAATTAGGATGACACAAATGCTAATTGCAGCTGCAGTGCTTAAAGCATCATCATTGCTTAATGAACGCTCTCAAACCAGTTATTTGCCAAAAGAATATAACAATAACATTACAGGTACAAATAATTGATTAATTAGGCTTAATTTCTTTTTAATATTGCCATATGTTGTGTAACCGTCCATATAAAAAAGACTGAAGATTCTATTTACCCATTAGGGCTTGTGTTTTTACCCATGGTCCTTTACTGTTGCTCATCTTTTACGACATACTAATTGACAGTCAGATACATATAGATACAGATACACATATATTCCCTGATTTAGTGATTATCTGATGTTTTCAGAAGCCAGTAAATCAAAAGAAACGGCCCCCGGTAGCTTAAATGGGAGAACCTGCCGAGCAGCCAGTACCCGGCGTTATTCACCACGATGACGAACCGTTTCATTGTGCTGGATGTCTTTTGAAATATGCCACCCTGGTTTCCATGTGGAGCATTTGTCAGTGCCAAACCAGCCGCGGCACAAATAAGGTCCACCATGATGAGTTTCTCCCCTGCGCTTCAGAAAATCCTTGCTATATCATTGGGATGGATTTAGGATATTTCCAATTGAAAGAGCTTAGTGCCTAGTGAGTGATGCTCGTTCTCTACAGAACATATGAATGCTATGTATTTGTTCCGAATTTATTCTCTGGTGAGCTGCCAGTAGAAGCATATCAACCTCTATTCGCCCTCCATTCCTTCCCTCTTTCCTCCCATCAACTAAATGCAGTTTTGGCATTTCACAGCCTTTCATGCTATAGATTTATTTAATATCTTCTGTATGTTTAAGTATCCTGCGAGGCAGTCCATCTCTGCTGTCTAACACTCCTCCCACCCTGTTTCTACCCTTTTATATCGACCCGCCACCCCACCCTGCACATTATTTCACTCCCTGTGCATCGGAGGGAGGAACTCGTATCAATATGGGAGGAGGGGAAGTCGACCTCAGTGCACTCCAACACTGAGAGAGAGAGATGAGCGGCAGCTTCTGGTTGGCACAAAGGAAATGCCCCATCACTTAGTATCATGACAAATGTGCTCCTCTCCTCTTTTTCTTTTTTAAATTTAAAATACAGCTTTTTTTTTTTTTGGGGGGGGGGGGGGGGGGGGTTATTATTTCACCACTGGAGACACTGCTACCAAAAAAAAAAAGACTCATGACCTGGCAGATATAAGTGATAAATAGTGCATGGATTTTTATTAAATGATCAGAAGACGTCCTAGAAAAGCCTGAGATATGTTACATAGCCTCTTAGCTGTCTGGTAAGTTGATTTATATGTATCTGTAAAAACAGGAAATTTGGCAGCTGTGTTTCTTCAGTGGTCTCAAGAAATTTACAAGTTCTGCCTACGGGAGGAAACGTAACCAAAAAAAATGATGTCAGGAATAGCAACACTGACGAAGCTGGCTATCAATGCTGCAAGTTCGTGTCTTGATTTTCAAATTGCATTAATAAAACCTGAAATTTAGTGCACGTACCGCAAAACTTTACCTGCTAAAAAGAGCAAAAAGCACCACCAGTGAAGGAATATCCAAAGCCTTTGCTTACATTCAAAATGTCAACATTTTAAAAAGTATACGAGTGAAAATCTACTTAAAACAGGAAAAGAAACATCTCGAATAATTCCGGATAATGGCCCCTGGCTTTTAATTTTATTATTGTGTGAATGCATTTACGTGTAAGTCGCATTTTACTGCCATAGTAGTATTAGATGTAGAGGTAATTGAAAAAAAAAAAGGGATATTCTGTTGTTGTTTTTTTAATTTGTTGATGCATCACATTTTATAGACTTTCCGTGTGTTTCATATGTAAAATATTGAAAAGGCAATGAAGCCATCAAACAAATGCCATTGAGTTAAGATTAGTGTTCTCCATTTGTGACTGTAGCATAAAATCCTCATTGAAAGTACAAGAACATAAAACCAGCAGAGTACGAGAGGAAAATTCACTCTCCACCTCTGTTAAGCAAAATCTTCAGCATGTTAGTATCTTTTCAATTAATCAAAAAGCACCATTCAAAATGATCATACAGCATAAAGGGCACCTGTTTCTTTTGTTCAAATATTAGCCATCAGCTTATCCCTGGGGCTCCACTCAATACAGAGCTTCAAGATACTTTGGCTTAAATGCCCTGCTATTGAATCCATAATGAATCATTATATATGGAAAATCAATACTGCCATTTATTGTGGAATTTCAATTTACAGTGAAAAGCCAGAATAATACTCCCCGGGTGGGTGTGGGGGGGGGGGGGTTATAATCAGTGACGGTATATTAAACTGAGGACGCATTAGATTTCCTCGCAACCTCTCAAAGACTTTTGAAGAACACTAAGAGCCTCGTGTTCTTACATGCAGCTTCATGGTTCGTACTGCAACACCAGCACGAAACTGCAAAAAAAATGATGTCACATTTAACGTCAAGAAAACAGCAGCATGAAAAGCTCTGCCACTCCCAGCGAAGATGTACACAATGCAGTGAATGCGCCAGCCATACAATCAGGCAGTTTAGAAACCCTCCCTCTTTTAATTTCCACCATAAAACCTCCTTTTCATCTCTAAACATCGCTGGAATATGATGTGTATCAAATTATCCACCCTTGTGCTGTTCTTTCAATGTTTCTATGTTAATCACTTGCAATTAAATCAGCCGTTTGCAATTATGATAATTGTCAAGTGAAATGTCTGCGGGATGTGTTTAAGTCAATTACATGCTTTATGGGCAGCTATTTTGAATAAATGGAGTAATTCACTTCCTGTTTTTCCCAGTTCTTGCCTTCAGAATGTGTGATGTGGAGCCAGTACAGTAAGAGGTAAATTTTATGCTTTTAGCCACTACATAAAAAAAACAAAAAAACAAAACATATACCCACTTGCATATTGGAGGCAGGTGTTTTTGCAGCACAAGCCATCAACATGTTGGGCATCTCAAGAAGTATTATGTGATTGACTGGGGGTGGGGTGGGGGGGAGTTGGGGGGGGGGGCTCCAGTGGTGGAGAGGAGGTGTGTGCAGATGTTGGGAGGTCCTTCCACCTCTGCAGCGTCTCCTTACGCTGCTGTGCGCAACATGAAATATCAAGGTATTATGTTTATCCAGTATCTTGTTTAGCAGACGTGAGCGCGCTGCCAGGCTTAATCCTCAGAGAGCAGCACACCGAGGGAAAACTGTGTCTTTATGCCTGCCAACTAGTCTGGATTCCCTCCGCTTGACACTGTGTACTCTTGCTCCGCATTTTCTGCTTGCCAGTTCCTGTAAACGACTTTAAAAGCAGGAGCAGAAGGGAAAGTGCTTTGCTCTCTTTGTAATTACCAGGTGATTAGAATTGCAAGAGGTCACCGAAATGTAAACGGTAGATACAGCAGAGCGTGCGTTTTATCGCCGTACGCCCACTTTTGCTCTCTAAAGTGTGCGTTTGCTCCTTTAATTTAAAGCGAGAACTTTCAGCCGGACCGGCGGGGGCCATTGGAAAAGTACAGTGGGGATGTGATTTATGGATTTGGATGATGTGGCGGATCTATTTCCGGAATGAGCAAATGGTAATTTTCTGGGAGAATAGTTTCATCTCGAAGATTGAATGAATATAGCGAAATTTGTTCCGTAACGTTGATATGAAAATAATTGGCCACAGAGATGTGCCCGGGTGTCTTTAGATAATTGTAAAGATTTAAACTGGTTTTCTAATTAAATTGTCAGAAATCATCAGCCGCTCAGCGGGAACCGTACATGATAAAGATTTTGACCTTCGTGTGTTTCCCTAATTTTAGTCGGTTGATGAGCTCATTGTTGAATGCACGCCAGATGACTGTGTGCGTGTGCGGAGAGCAGCTCGGCACGCTTCGTGTCTAAAACGACTGATATTTTAGGGGAGACCTCGAATATTAGACGACGACGAGCGGCGGGGAGGGTTGTGCCGTGCTCCCTGTGACTCAGGATGACTCCTCGGGAAAACGAGCCCTGCAGTTGGCCCTGACCCTTTGCGAAACAGGCGCGTTTCCGGTTGTGTCGGCGCATGTGTCGCCGTGACGCTGCGGCAGATCTCCGAGTCTTTAAGTGCAAAAAACCCCCCCAAAAAAGCAGAAGTGTCTGATTTTGTCTGACAAAAGGGAATCCTGAACGCCATGATTCCTGTCAACCGTGTAGCACTGCTGCGGCATGTGGTAGTTGTGCAACACACGTGTGCACATTTCAAAAGTAACTGCGATGCAGTAGTGCCGTGTCCTTCCTTTCTATTCTGCAATGTTGTATTTGCACACGTGTAAGAATAATTCAAGGTGTACTCCATCTGATTTTCCACGTAGATGACATAATTAGTTCATTGATAAATGGGTCTGTCAAAAGAAATCAAGTGGAAACACTTTTGATAAGTGATTAATCATTGTAACTTTATCATGCAAATATCATCTCCAACTTCCTGCTTCTCAAAATGTACTGCTTTTTTCCTGTTTTGTATCAGAATACATTTGACTTTTTTTTTCTTTTACCATTTTCTGATGTTTTCTTGTACAGAATACATTCACAAAAAAAAATAGATGAACTGATTATGAACTGATTATATGCTTGTTACAGCACTATTTTACACTTAAAGATCCCCGTCACACATGTTTTGAGATGTATATAAAGTACTCTACTTTAAAGGATCACTTGTCATAATCGGCACCAAAAATATTAACTTAAAATATTCCTTATGAAGACATCTACTCGTTCCCACTCGTTGGAAAAATTCATGAATATGCAAATATTCAAACATTTTTAAAGCTTATCTGGTGGACACAAGATGTCTCATATTCCACTTTAAAGTCAATATTTATTATGTATTTTATTGATTATTTTTACAGGGATAGCTCACATCTAATAGTAATTGCGCCCGTGTTAGCTAGGAAGTCATTTGAATCTGGTGTCTCTGTGTGGATGGACAAAAAAAAATACCACAAAACAGCAAATGCACCATATAAACAGCACGATAAACAAATCCATCAGTATGAGATCATTAAAATAATAAATACAGTAAATACGAGGCGATCATCGGTGGTGACACATCACTGCTGATTTTCGCAAAAGTTCAAAGCTGCTTTGAAACACTGCAAAGCTTTCTGATTTTTTATTTTATTTTTTTATTTTTTTATTTTTTTAATGTTTCTGAGTGTATGTTCACTGGAGGCTGAAAGTTGTGAAATCATGCTCGTCGGTCCACCCTTTCAATTCAAATTTTCAAATAGCACAGACGAATGTGAAAACAGGCTTCTAGTTTTAAACTCAAGAAGAAACATATTTGACCGGAGCGGGACTTTAGTCATGTTTACATTTTGCAATTGAATCCTTCCGCCATATTATATGAAATTATGACACTAACTCTACAATAAATATGAATCTAAAATAAACTAATAACAACTTGTTAGCATTTCTCTAAATAAACGACACATTCACATCATCAGCTCCCAAAGCCCAAAGCCACGTCTGTAAATCTGCATCTTTTAAAAAAAACAAAAAACAGACTAATAAGTACCAATAACATACAGTGATATGAAACGAAGAGAAGCAGTGAATCCGTCCTTGCATAATGTGCGAACATGGGTGGTACACGTGTAGTTACAGAGCCAGACAGAGAGACCCCCCACAGAGTGTGGATGAAATCAGATGTCACCTTCACATAGCCCGTATCCATGAGGAGATACGGGCAGTCTAACAAATGAAAACGGTCGTGAGGCTCCTTCCCAGCGGGAATGTCACTATTACATACCGGGATCAGCGCGGACATACGTGCTGCGCGCCTGGAAAAACACACACATGCAGATGCACCGAGGCCCGCACGTACCGAGATGTTTACGCTCCAGTCAGCGTCGCACATGCATATTCAGACCGATATGTCAGACTCGTGAAGCTGTGCATGCTGACACATTTACATATCGTGGCCCGAGCTGTGATTCGGGGGTGACAGGTCTCATGCCACTTCCCCCGGGTCACCGGAGGGGCGGAGCCACAACGTGACAAGGGATGAGGGCAGAGAGATGCCTTTCATTCACTGTCACTCTCCCAATGACACAACCTTTGTCTCTCGCCGGTTTACGTTTATTTCTGGCACGGTCGGCAGCGATGAGGTAGCGTTCTTCTACACTGCTGACGGTGTGCTCCGCTTACCTGTTGTTTCCGTTTCATTCGTGGTCGCTCTGCTTCCTCTCTTAGCGTTCCTAACTTGGATTAGTTCAAAACATTAGTTTGACAATGCTGTCATCAATCCTCAGGCCCAATCAGCACCTCCTAAATATCTGAATTATTTACATCTTCAATTGAGACAAATGTTTGTGATTCTTCGTTGAGCAGAATTGAAGAATCATCAAGTAGCTGCATGTTCATTTTCCATGTTAATGGTTGTTCAAAGGTTCAACCCCAAAAGCAGAACACGGAGACGGAAACAGCTGTTTTAGGGCAATTTATTGAAGGCTCGTGGAGATGACTGAGGCCGGCTAAATGGTGGAGTCAGGCAGGCAATGAGAGGTGGAGTAAAACTTGGAACAAGGCCTGAGTGGCTGAGCTGGACATGACAGGCAACAAGTAAGACCAGAGAGATGAGTCACATTTTGAACTTTGACCCGGGCTGCATCTGTAATTAAAGCACAACCTGACACCATCTTTCCAGGCGCGTTCAGTGAGGAGGCCATCCAGTCCCACAGCGTTTCATATGGATGAATGTTATGGCAGCAGAACCACGTGAATTTCTTTGCCCTCCTGACCTCATCCGGGTCGAGTATAAAGACTTTGAACGAAGCCACTTTCAAGCTGTGTGTGTTCAACTTCCTGTTGGAGAGAGGGATGTTTGTAGTTTTTTTTCTTCTATCGAGCTGTTAAAAACATAAATCGGCTTCTTTTTTTTTTTTTTGTTCATAGAAGCTCGTTTTCTGTTGTCTTTGGTGGTTTTGTTAAAAGTACTCTGGATAACAGAATTACATACTTGTGTTTATATTTCCGTTTCCCCCCCGGCGGGTGATTGTTATTGTTCCTCCCCTCATCTGCCCCCCCCCCCCCCCCCCCCCCCACCCCCCGACCTCCTCTCACAGATGTAAGTGTGACTTGCAGTTGAACATTTTGAGAACAGGCTCACAGTGTCACTGACTCAACGTCTCAGAGAGACTTATTGTATTTAAAATTCTCCCAAGTGTCTCTTATCCATAAAGGGCCAGTGTTGCTCATTCTGGCCTCACAGCTGTGGAGCCATTATTGACTAAATTTGGTGATGTTTTTTTGAGACGGAAAAGAATGCTCTGGGCTTCAGGGGCTGGTGTCAGTAATGACGACCTCAAACACAACAATCTGTGAAAGTTTAAATAACATCTTAGTTCCTTTTAATTTATGTTTTTTTTGGGGGAGATTTTGTCTCCATGAGCAAACTTTTACACTGCAGAGATTTAAAAGTTGCATGCGCAGCGGGTCAACTTCCCAGAGCTGCTAAAGTTATCCAAACTTTATTAATCAGATGGGAGAGTTTTAATGAGACTACGTTTTTACCAGCCTGGTGAGAACACTTACTACTTGTGTGATTTTTGGATCATTTATAATAAAAAAATAAAAAATAATCGTCTGGCCCAAATACAGTGACTTGTCTCGGTTATCGAGCCCCGCAGCGGTGAAAGTTGAAAGTTTTCACGAGCACGCACAAAGTTAGCGGAGCCTGTTGTTCAGCCGTGCGACTCTGTGTAACCCTGTGAAACACTATCAGCACAGGTGCAGTCAAGGAGGACACTCGTATTCTCATGGAACGCGCAGAGTCACCTTCATTATCTGAGCTGACACACACACACACACAGACACACACACACACACACACACACACACACACACACACACGAGTGATCAGCAGAGTGCCGCTGCCACTGTGGAGAACATATTAGAATCCATAAGGGGATCTGTGCCACAGCGCTGCACATGGCGGAAGGCATGCGCTGATCCGACCGTGAGCGCTCACGCCTGATTGGCCCAGCTGGGGCAGCCACGGCCGGGCGATGTCCCCCTCGCTCTCCGTCACAGGCAGAGCTGAACAGAGCAGCCAGGTTCACAGACCGAGGCCGACACCCTGTCACCGCCTTGCCTGGCACACTCCACCACACACTGAGGCGCACACACACATAAGCACACACACACACACACACACACACACACACACACACAGACACACACACACTCTCGGGTGCACAAAAACAGACAGAAATGTGAGGAAAGTTTGACCACAGAGCAGAAAAAAACAAAACAACGAAATAACGAAATAACCCGTCTGAGGACAGCGAGGATTGCGTGAAGTCCGAAATTTAAATGAGATGTTCTACTGTCTGCATGTAGTAATGATTCATCATAACAATAACCAAATGAACATATTACTCCCATTTCGTCAGTGCTGACGACCCCCCCCCCCTCCACCCCGCGGCCTCTTTCACCCCTCCCTGCCCCTCTTTGAGCCGGAGGTTGAATTCAGCCACATCAGGAAAGTTTTTGTAATTCTATTTTGTAATCGTGTTCTTGTCATTATTTTTTTTTTTAAATCACCATGTCTGTGATACATTTATCAGAACCTCAAACTATTAAGTGTGTACAATATCCTTGCAAATCATCCCTCACCATTTTGTTGAAGTGGACACGAAGCAATTCTGAAATTATTATTATTTTTTTTTTAAGGATATAATTGCATCAATGTAGTTTTTTTTTTTTTTTTTTTTGTGGTTTGTTTTTTTTAACCCTAACGTCATATTTCGAAAAGGTTTTAACCGGATTTAATATTTTTCTAAACCTTAAATATGTGTCAGAGGTTACTTTACGGTATATATTCGATTCTAATCGTATATTAGCATGAATATATGTTTAATTCTTAAATGTTTTCCTCAGTTTATCAACAGTAGGCTACATACATTACAAAACTTCATTTATGGATCGTCTCTTCCTTTTTGAAATGTTGCATTTGTCTAGTGAGTTCATCAACCTGGCCATTACTTCATCAAAATATTTAGAAACACATTCATCTCTCTCTCTCTCTCTATATATATATATATATACATGTCCAATAATTCACTAAATTTGTGAAAACGTTATACAACAAAACCATTTTTATAAATTGTAGTCTAAATTTTGTTCAATCTGAGCATGACGCTTGATCTTTGAGGTTTAAAGGTCAGCCTTTGCAAAGGTACGATGCATCATCATCATCATCATCATCATCATCATCATCATCATCATCATCGATCACTCCGTTTTCCTCCTCGCATGTCTGAGGTAAAGCTGCACAGGACATCCAGTCCTCTTCTCCCCTCAGATCTTTTTTTTTGTTGTTGCTGTCTCTATTACTTTCCTTTAGCAATTATGTAATGTGACTTTGGTCCCGTACTCCCACAGCGAGGTATTTTTTCTGATGCCGGCCCAACATACCTGAACTCACCCTCCTCCTAAAGGTCACCGGCTCCGTCACCGTGTCAAGGAGCTGAGTGTTGTACTCGCGGCAAAAGAGTTCGACCATCCGCTTTTGCTTTCGAGGCGTTCATCTCGGGGCTCATCTTACGTCCACCTTCGCTAATGACAATATTGATTCATCTTAATGTTTAAACCCTCTCGGCCTCTGTGGCTCTTTACCCGCCTTGGAAATTAATTTCACTCAATCGAGCCACTACAAGTGGTTCCGCTAATAATAAAACGCTAGAAAGAGACGAGCTAACGGTGCGTTATTTTTTTAGCCGCTGTTCCATGTGCAACGTGTCCCCCCAGACACTGAGATGCTCTGGGGTCGTGCTCAGCGTTCTTACAGCCTCCTATGGAGACCTCATACTGTAGCTTTGATCACATGCAACTGGAGCGTCGCCGCAGCTTCAGAAATACAGAAGCTTTTCAAGATATGTTGCGAGCAGAGGCTGGATTGAGGTTATATGTTATCCATGTGCAAAATGACCATAATGGGAGGTGCTATCTATCTAATATTAGATCAATTTATGACACGTATCCATGTCTAGTAGTGTTTTACAGACTGTGGCTCATCACTACTGTAAGTGAAAACAGAAGGCCTGTTTGTCCTTGGATTTTTTTTTTTTTTTACTAATTTTAACTTTAAGAAAGCAAGTTTAATCCCAAATAAACTTCCTCAAGGATATTTGGTGACTTAATTACTCGTTAGTTGATAAAATATTCCATTTTTCAACATCAGACCCTTTTTAAGTCAATAAATCTACCAGTTGATGAAAAGAAAATTAATTTTCCAGCTTTTCAATGTTACTGTGATGCATTTGTTATATATGTGAAAGAAAATTAAACAGTAAATTAAACATTAAAATCAAACGCAATTGGGATTATCTTCTGGAAATCTGTTCATGAGATCTCTTCTTGACGTAATGTCTTGCTCAGATTATTATTATTATTTTTTTATCCTCAGGGTTTGTTTTTGATTAATTTTCACCATTTCATTGCAGTCCAGAAGTACAATAATGCTTTATTAGAAGCAGACTGAGGAAAGCCCCCTGCCCAACCTGTCAGCTTCCTCATGGTTTCATAATTTTTGGCCACCAAAACGCCAAAGCGACAAGTCCTTTTTTCTTTCCTGTTACATCACCGACACGTGATGTGTCTCCCAGGACAGTCCTGCCCTGTCCTTTCCTCTCTTGTCTCTTCTTCTGGAGTCATATTTAAACAAAGTAACATTCATACATGAGTGGGTTTCCATGACCACAAGGCCTCGGGATCATCTGAACCAAAGCCCACCATGGTGTGATGGGTAGGAAAAAGCCCGTCGGCGGGCACAGATGCTCTCGTGCTACTAGTGTAGCCTTGACGATAGCCTTACGGGCTAACACTTCGAGACCCTACATCTGAAACAAAAAAAGAAAGGAAAAAACAGATTCACTTGACAGAAGTGCTCAAGGCCCAACTTTAAATAGCCCTGTGCTGTTTCTGTTTTCTCCTCTTTCTGGGTTTGTTATTGGTTTGGGCCTCTGTTTCATGGGACTATCTTGAATGCAGCGGAAAGTCGAGGGAACTGAGCCTTTTTTTTTTTTCTTTTTTTTTTTTCCCCCTTAAGAAGCCTCAAGACAGACCGTTTACATACAGATTAAGTCAGATGAGGAGCATGTTTGTTCGGAGAATGATAATGACTTAGTGACTGCATGCTCAGGCCGTAGGGGACGGCAGCGGCAGCGGCGGCAGCGGCAGCGGCAGCGGCGGCAGCAGAAGCCTCCGCGGCTGGCACTGTGCGACTGTTTCTGGATTTCATCTCAGCTCCTGCCTCCAGTTCGGCATGGGACTACACGAGCAGTCACGACCCCTCAGGTACAAACTCCCCGTCTGGTGCTACTATGATCAAAATAGATGAAGCATTTGTGTTCAATAACTGTGTTTAGTCATTAGTTTAACGCTGTTATTTACATTCTAATTTACAGTTTTGATAAGGTGGAAGAAAAACTAGTCACACTGTGGCCTCGTCAGTAAGTAAAGCAAAGTTAGTTATCTTATTGTGGAGATTAACGTGCCTGGCACGTGCAGCTCTGGATAAAACATGTTTTTATTACTCCTTTACACAAACAGGGTTTTCCCACAACTAAAAGGCTGAAGGCGCAGCACCCCAAGCAGTTTTGGGTACCATCTCAGCCGAGTCATTCTGGAAAGGATCAAATTAACGAAATGACTTTTCCTCAGATCTAATGATTGTAGCTGTTCCATACTGCACATCTCTGGCTGATTTTGTCTTTAGGCTTTTTGGGTGTTGTTTGTTTATTATCTGCTCTAGCTTTTAAAAAAAATTTTTTTTTTAAAATCTTACACAAATGCAGTAATAACAAATAAGAATGATGTGTAATTACATATTTTTTTAATTGGAAAAGTGTAAAATTTCCTTTGGGAAGGACCTCAAAATTTCCCCACTGAATACGTGTGCATCTAAATCTTCCACAAATTTAGGGAAAACACAAAGATTGTTGTCTCTCTTTTCCTGTTGCTGACTTTGAACTAAAGCCAATCTTTGTTTTGTAATTTCTCCAGGTTTTAAGGTGATGCACTATCAGCACGACGTTGTATTTGCTGTGTCATTAGCAGTCGCTAAGACTAACTCTCAATTAGAGGCTGTTATCAATCAAATAAATGCACCAGTAAATACCTCATGCTCAGATAGGCATCTGCAGGGATAGCAAACTCCGCCACTGCTGATAAAAACATTTAGAATTTGGAAAGATAGGCCTCAACCATGAATGCTAACACACAGTAAATGGTTATTGTGAACCATAAATAGTAATAACTTTAAACAATAATGAACTGGCCGGATACCAGGTCAGCCCTTTTATGCATGTATGTGAGGAGAAGTCAAAACAAATGAAATATTTTTTTTCCATCTTGCGGAATGTGCAGGCGTATTTACCTTATCTCCTTTTATAACAGAAGCCATACATAGCCCTGAACGAGAAGAGACTTTACCCGATTGGCATTTTGATGTTGGCAAATGTAAACAGAGCGCTGTGTTGTCTTTAACGTGATGTAGGACAGTTCGCTAAGTTGGTGTATACACTTGGCGCCCGGCCTGCGAGGCGCCTGAAGAATTTGCTTCCGACAGGCAACCATGTATTTCTGGAGTTCTCAGCTCGGAGAATGTGTGATTGTTTTTTTCTTTAGCCAGTCCTGAATCAGACATTTCTGTTTATGGATTTACTTACACTAAGACTGTATTCATGTGTGTCCAAACTTGGCCTCAATGTTGCCTATCCTGAGGCTATTTAAATGTGTTAGTTTCTTTGTGTCCTGTCTCTCTTCGGTCTTTTTGCTTGTTCGCTCATTGTTCATTCTTTCATTTATGGGTTTTTAGATCCAATAACAGTGAGCGCAAAATGCAATTTTTGCACAAGCAGGACCTGTCAGTTGACATGGCGAGCGTGATCGGATGATTAAAGTTGTATTGGAACAAGTGTAACTGCAGGCGAGAACATATTGCCGTAACGGGGCTCTTTTTTGTTCTCCTTTCACTCCCTTGTGTTTCCATCGCGGCTCTCCAGCTCTCTTTTGGCCTTTTCAGTCTCTACTTTCCTCCCTTTCTCTGCATCCTTGAAGAGTTTTGTGAGAGATTTGATTGCTCGGTTCCGTTTACATTCACCCACCATCTGCTGGATTTGGCTGCAACTCTGAATCAATTCTTAATGTTGACAGCTTAATGTTGGACTCGCCGCCTCCGTGTCTTTGTGTCTCGGTTACATCTCCTGGTCTGGGGCATGTCTTGAACTCTAAACGCTAAACAAAACAACAGTCCAATCCACAACTCTCAATAAAAGAGGGCTCACGGAAAAGACACTTCAAACAAAAAGAGAGAGCCTGGAGACGTTTCACAAAAAAAAAAAAAAAAAGAAAAAAAAAAAAGAAAATTCTTGGGTTTGGTTGAGCTGCAGAATTTTTTTACTGGAAGTATGAAACTGTTTTTCCTCTTAAAGGTTCAGTTGAATCATCTTGAGCCACCAAAATTATCTCCTCAGAGGCTTACATAGTTCTCCGAAGAGGCACACTTTGTCCAAACAAGTCGCCGGCCTTGTGAAGGTGTAGATTAGTGATTCAGTCGCCTAAAAAAATTCATTCTAATAATTGTGGGATGAGGAAGAGGCAATGCTAGTGACTGCGAGGCTAAACAGTACGCTAAATGCTAACACAACGCTAACATGACGATATTTAACGGCGTTAAAGGCTGCCATGTAAACCAACCAGCACATCGGACTGCCAACAACTGCTAATAGCCACTGAAAAGTAAGAACTCCTGATGGGTAAGCCATTAGTTTTGCAAGTAAAGCAGTAGCCAGATTGAAATTTCAACCTGATGATGGTGATAGATGAAAAGTGATCATCAGCGTTGTTATAATTCATCCTGAGGGACATGAATGTCGGTGTTGAATTTCAATCCATCCAGCAGATGTAGAGATAGACATCTCTACATGTGTGACGTTGCCATCCTCAGACATGACTAAAATTAAGATCGCTGCCCCTCTCTGTTACCCATTTACCTCCTGACTCTCACCTATTAATCTAGTGACACTTGGTGGCTCTATGTGAAGTATTTTAATGAATTTCAGGCTGAACTCTGTTTCAACTCTGTCTCTGAGTGCTGTCGCTGGATAAACCTTGGCCCTGCCTGCAGTCAGGATCTTCACTCGGCCTGATTTTACTCCTTAAGGCAAATTCAGTGACAGTGGCGCGACAGCGTCCGTGGTGCAGTCAGATGAAAGTGAGCGATGGCTGATGAGTGTCGTGCACTGACACGGACTTGTTACCCAGATATTAAAGTATAATAGCTTGGGAGATCCTTGTCCCCTAACATTCATGCCGCAGCCATGGTCGGTTATTAACATGAATGATGTCCTGAGGATCTGTCACGAAAAAAAGGGGTCAGGGTCAGTGTCTGCCAACACATTTGTATGTTTTTGTGCTTAGGTCTCCCACATCGGGGAAGTTCTGATGAAGTAGCCTTGAGCAAGATGCTTAACCCCCCCCCCCCCCCCCCCCCCCCCCCCCCCGTCAGCTCCCAGTACAGGGTGACTTATCCCCTCGAGGCCAACTTGTGCTATGAATTCAGGGAAAAGCAAGAACTCAATGTTTCAGGCGTGGTAAAGTAAATCTTTTCAGACTCGACTGTAGTACGTTCAGATCTTTTGTGTGTATTTAATCAGGGAATTAATACATGAGGGGGAAAAAAAAAGATCTTTGTCCAAAAACTGTTATAAATTTGTAAAGATGGAGGAAGTTGGCATCAGCTCGGCCTGCAGACCAGTCGCCACAGGTGGGCGAGAGTATCGGTGTCAACAAGGAGGCTCAGTTTCAGCTCCTAAAGGGTTAATGTCATCAATGTAACCCAAGTAAAACTTTAATTAGAGCCTCGTGCCTGTGTGTACGTGCACAATGAGCCCTGGATGCGCAGACATCGCTCCTCCTCCAGATAAACTAAGCCAAAATCATCTCCTCAGCGTTCAGTCACTGTGATGGCAAGGATGTCTCTACTTATCTGGAGTAAACAAATTCAACCACGGCTGGCAGTGGCATTTGGCCTCGGTGTGCTCTCCTTCCTGGCAGCGTGTGTGCTCTACAACTGAAGCAACAGAAGATCCCGAAGTTGACGGTCGCTCCTCTAAGATGTCTGTTTTCAAAGAGCCCCGGTGCCGCGGGGTGCGAGCCACATTTCATTACACAATGCTAATTAATTCTCTGCGGGAAGTCATGCGTGTTTCTAACTGATTGACTCATTGTCACACCCTAAATAGATGTCCACATCTCACGATGCTCTGAGTGCCAATTTCACGCCAGCTGCAGGCGTGGAAGTTGAGCTATTAACTTGTTTAAAGTGAAATGTCAGGTGTTAAGAGAGGGACGGCTTTAATGGGACAGCTGTTAATCAGTCACTCATTAGTGTTGTTGCTTTGTATTACGTCCTCGGGGACCCGTTTGTGATATATGCTCTTTTAATACCATGCTTTAAAGTCTGTTTGTCGTCTGTGCGGTGGGCGCTGACAGAGCTGGAGTTGGGGGGGGGGGGGGGGGGGGGGGGGGGGGTGAGAGCAGTTGGCAGGTCTGAGGTCCGCTTTGGCCCGAGACAATGAGCTTCACGGTGAATCTGGGCTCCCGTACAGGAGCGGCCTAATGCTCTTATGTCCTCCTTCATCTCGTTCCCGCTGTCCCGCTTTACCTCGCTTAACCCATTTGTCTTTTCGCCACGCATCCCCGGTGCCTCTCCTCTAATGTCAGTGTGGCTGAGCTCAGAGAGCCATTATTCACGGTCAGCCATAAATCACCTCTCTAATCAGCTCCTGTATACATCAGCTGGCAGGGAAGCACCCATGAACACCAGAAGTCGATCTCATCAATAAGTGAAGAGATTGTGGTTTTTCTGCGCGTGTGTAGTAATTGACCGTTTGTGTTGAAGTCAGTAAATCTTTTTGCTCTGTGGGGGATATTTCTGCTTTCCGCTGCTTGTTAGTGGCTTGTTTCACATCAGTGCTCCGTCTCTCTGAAAGCACACTGTGGATGATGAGAGCAGGATGGTGAGTCTGCACCGCTCTCCTTCCACGCCAACATCAAGGATGTTTTAAAGTCACAGCTGTGACATTTAACAACAGCGTTTCAACCTCATTAGAAAGCCGTGACAGAAAGTTGACACTTTCGTACTTTTTCTGTGCTTAGCTAAAGGCTCTGTTAACCATTTCCTTCTTTTCAGAGATGCCTTTGATTTGGAGTGCCCCTCCAAAATAAGAGCGGTCTGTAAAAAATAAGATGGTCTTTCGTAAAGACCCTCAATAAGGAGGCGGGAAAGCGGGTCTTTTTTTCTTCTATTGTTGTTTCATTATGCGTCGAGGCTTGATTCCACAACGAACGTCTGCATCGTGTTCTGGCTTCGTCATCCGGAGATCATTTCTGCCAGACATTGCTTGCGATTGCACAGGACTTGCCGCGCCGTATTTCAGCAGCATCCTGGACTCTTCTCTCCGCTCCCCTAAAAATATGTGCCTAATCTATTTTTGACGGAAACTATAGAGGGAAGCCGCGTCAAGCTGCACAGAGCAGATCAGCCGGCCCGGAAATCAGAAACAGGAACGGCATACAGAATCCGATCAGGTTTCTAAATAAAACTTCCTGTGGACACTCCTGCATACCGCATCACTAAATCAACATCTAACCCCCCCTTTCCCCCCCCCCCCCCCCCACCACCACCACCACACACACACACACACACACACCCCCCCACACACACACGTTGGACAAGAAACGCATCCTCTTCCAGCTATCAAGCACCGTATGTGGAAAATGGACAAATTATGAGAATGAATGTCATTGTCGCAACTAAAACACATCAAACTCTATTAACTTTGTCAGTTGACTACGGCACAACAAAACAGGCAAAAAAAAAAAAGAAGACCAACATAGCCTACTTTCCGATGCTAGAAGCAAAAACATCAAGGAAAATGACCAAATAAGGAAGTCAACAAAACAAGGCAGACAAAATGCTCCCAGTGGGGTTTGAAGCTGTGCACAGAGGGGACTCCCCAGGTAAGTTGTTAAACAACCCTCAGAAAGTACAGCACAGAAAACAGTTTGTTTAGAGATGGAGGAGTGATTTCACGAAGAGAAAGCTTGAATTCGACACTGCATTTCTTATCAGAGGGAATAAAGTAAAAGTGCAACACCAAATAATGGCCACACGGTTACACAATAGGTTTCTCTCATTCAGTGAGATATCATAGATATCACAGGAGGTGATGGCAATTGTCCCCAAACAGAAATGGGAAAAATGGTTCAGCAACTTAAACCCCGAATCCAGCATACCACACCTCTGACTGCAGTTCCCAAATAGTTTGGTCTTGAGTGAAACAGTCTACTGTGTCTTTGTTTGGCTCCTGTTATCTCCTCTGTGTTTACTTCCATCGGCTGCCATGGACACTCAAAACAGTACGTAAACACGAATGTGAAGCTCAACCTTGCCGGCAGATTCAGAACAATGTCGAAGTGGCACTTAGGTTATGTGTGCACAGTTTCAGGGGGCATCTGAAGTTGAACCGGGAACCTCTTGAGCTGCTGCTGAATGCTCTTCACTTCTCAGTGCTGAAAATGGCTGCTTTTCTTTGTCTTATGTGATTGTATGCTGGATATTTACAGTTTTCAGACTGTTGGTCAGATTAAAAAAAGGAAATTGGAGGAACTTACTTTGCACTTCAGGGGAGGGATTTTCGACTATTTCTGACATTATGTTAGCTGATAGATCAGAGATAAATTATTAGATGCAGCTGCAAACTACACGTAGCAATCAAGGTCAAATCTGAAACCCAGTATAAAGACAGCTTTCTTCACCGGTTGGTGATGGTTGGATCGGATCGACGGTTTCTGACCCTCGGGCATCATATTGTGAAAGCTATTCATGGGCTCCAACTCTAGGTGGAATAAACCATGACATCCAGCGGTGTGCAGGGTACGTGATGTGTAAAGAGCTCGAGTCGGCCCTTAAGGTCCTTGATGGATGATGATGAGGAGGAGGAGGAGGAGGACGTTGGAGGTTTTGGAGCGAGGGGGGATGGGGATGGAGAACAGTATGGTGTGAGCAGAGAGAGGGAGGTTAGTGGAAGGGTGAGGCAGCGTTGGGATTTGTGGGGGCGGGTAGCGAGGGTCCACAGGGAGTGAGGTGGGGGGATGGTGTTCCCTACAGGGGATAGTGGGGTGTGGGGGGGGACACACAGGAGCGAGCCAAGTCCTCCCCTCTCGGTTATTATAATACCTCTGTGCTTCGAGCTGGCTTTTGAGCGAGAGCTCCATTTTTTTTTCTGCCCTCTGTGCCAGGCTGTGAATGGGATGTTGCATGAGAGCTTTGTGTCCGCTCGGTGCCACTGGCTCAAACAGGGCTCTCCATTCATGCGCTCTCTCTCTCTCTCTCTCTCTGATTTTTGTCTCATTACACTGTGGGTGCCATGCATGTTGTGCTTGCCTTTGTGGGTTTATGTGTGCATGCATGAGTGTTTGTTTCTCTAGTGTGAGAATTGATTGCTTCGCTTGCAGGTTTTTTTCCCTCAGTAACATATGTGTGCGTCAGGCGTAGACCAGCATCTGTAAACCAGTTGTTGTTTTTTTATTTATTTTTATTTCACTGCTGTGTGGAAGACAGACAGCGGTCAAGGATCAGGGAAGGAGGGAGGGGGTGGACTACTATCTCCAAATTCGGTCCAAATCTTCCCGCCCTCCGGTCAGAAGTTGTAAAATTGACTGCGTTAGCCTTGTGATTCCCTCCTCACTCATTCAGAGCCCCACTCTTAATACTTGACCCGGAAGCGTGGTTTTTGTTTTCCCTTCGTACAAATGTTTGAATCGCAGCGGTGCGGGGAGAACGAGTGTGTTTGAAACGCACCATCAGCGCTATCCTCCGAGTCATCTCCCATCACCGCTCTGCTCTTTGTATCTATCAGTCTTTCAGACAGCAGAATGGCCCCTACAGTGTAGACTGAGGCTGAAAGCTGCAGCTGCTGCACACACTGAGCAAGGGACAGCACTCCCCCTGCTCCTCCACACACACACACACACACACACACACACACACACACACACACACACACACACACACACACACACACACACACACACACACACACAGATCGAGAGAGAGCTGCTCCTCCCTGTTTGTCTGATGTTTTGCTTTGCTTTAATAGCAAGACTGATGCCATTTAAATCTTTCGCTTCAATTCACTCAATGCAAATCCAGCTGCATAAGTGGGTTACCAAAGTCCTTTACTGACACATAGGCGAGGACGGAGGATGCAGTGGGCCTATACAGCCGGCTCAACCTCGTTTATCCTAATGTCAGATTTGCTAACAGAGGAATTAACCAAATGTGAAAGATCTCCTAAAGATGCAGCTATGTGAAGATTTGCTTTTTAAACTCTACATTAGCATTTCAAAATGCATGAGCATCCATTTTTCCCTCCAGAATTTCAGTGAACACATTCTTTTGAATATTGTGTATCTCATACAACCATGATAAAGGATCATCAGCAGAGATGAAATCATACAACAGAGTAAATATATTTTCATGATTATTTTCCAAGACTGTTTACACACTTTATGTGATCGATATAATTTGGATTAGTTTGTGCCATAAACTCTACACAAATATGAACATAGTCAGCGGGTGTGAAATGTGGAGCCAATTCAAAGAGCATTAAAGCCTTATCTTCTTGCAAAGAGATAAATGAAGCAATGCAACATAATTTTTTGGAAATCATAAAAAGTAAAAGATTCAACGCAATTAAAAAGTAGATGTAGTTAAATTATTTAATATAATTACATTTAATTTAATATATGATTTATTACAGTCTAAATCAGTATTATCATATCATCCTACCCTTTGTTAAATCGAGTTGTTTTTTTTAAATATTTCTTGTCCTACGAAGTCAAAAATATATACAAACATGCCACCATTTTCCATGTGTGCACACAGACATAAGCAAAAACACATCCTTCAATTCCCGTTCCCCATTTCACAACAAAAAATAGTCGACAACAAATTTAGCAGCAGCCGTGGTATTTATAACATATTTGAAACGTTATTTAAAGAAACCTTTCCTTCCCCTCATCCGTCTTCCCTCTGCCCGGCTTCCCAGCTCCTGCGGGTTTAAAGATATGCTGTTGTAAATGAAGTCATCCCTAATCCCGCATGTGCTATATGGCTCCTTTGACGAAGACTCATCAAGGTGAACGTGCTGTATGATTTTGTTGGCTATTATTCGCATGGTAATAGGGTCTTAGAAGACACGGAATGAGGGGGAGCGGCACACGCTGTGCATCCAGGTGTGTGATATTTAGCAGCAGCAGACGCCTCGGGGACAGATCTGTCAGACAAGTGAGCACACACTGTAATGAAAGACTGGCCACTTCCCTGGAGAATGCGAATAATATGAATAAGAATAACAAACACGTACAGTAGTTTGTGAGATGCACATTCAGAGGTTTAGACAAACATAAACACACAAACACACACACACACACACACACACACACATTTCCTCTGCCCTCCAAATCTGTCACCAACGGCAAAGGTGATCCGCACGCAAGACACACACATGCACACACAAACACACACGTTGAATATGCTCCATCGATGCCTGGAGACAGAACAAGAAACATCTAATTCTGAGTCACTCTCAGCCTGACTCACATGCACACACATATAAACAGACACAACCACAGAGCAGCGTCCCACCCCCACCCCCACCCCCACCCCCACCCTACCCCACCCCCTCCGGAGAACATTTTTGCTTTACCAATGCCCTTTGACTTGGTTACTGGGACACATTTTTATCTCTAATTCATCATATATCGTGTACTCTTGGTAAAGTCAATACATGACACACACACATACTCTCCTTCATTCATACACAGACCTGCAGACTCCTCCCTCTTTTAGCCCTCCCTCCCTCAGCTCCTTGCATCCTCCTCCTCCTCCTTCCATCCTTCCCTAATGAGTCTGCGAGTTTTCAGGTGAGCCCGAGGCCTGAGGAGATGATGCGCCTCCACGTGTGCGTGCGTCATGGCATGCATGATTATGTATGATAACATACACATGCTCACGGAGATGCTCGAGTGTCCATTCACCTCAGGTTAACTCGTCTCCTCCGCGCTAATTACAAGATAAGAATCTGAGCCAAGGCTGATGAGTTAAATGAGACATTTATGGCAAAGCATGAGATGAAGAGTGTCTCAGTGCTGCTGAAGTACATGTGATGCAGATGCACAAATCTTTGAAGAATTTGCCAGATCAAAGAACATATGCAGATGTCTGTTTTTTGTGCAAATAATGAGGGGATGTGAATATAAACTTAACAGTAAACATGAGCTGCAGCAAATTTTTTTCATTAGAAAGTGATGATGCTTTTTAAAATCAAAAATCGCTGTTACTGGTTTGCGAAATGTTCTTGGTTACATGCTGCAACCCGGTATCGCAGCAAACCAGGTAACACACGCACACACCTGTCCGCGAGAGGGAAGCGTATACGTGCCACGCGCTTTCGGAAAACAAAATCCTGTGGAAACTCACAAGGTCAGGGTTCGAAAATACAAACCTTCGTTCGGGTTAGGGAAAAAAAAAATCCTGTGGTATTGGTTAAGAAAGAAAAAAACTTGACAAAACCCCTCCTGGACCCGGACTCGTCCTTCTGAGTCGCAAACGTGTTCACCTGCATCTGTTTATGTGCATATTCTTCTCCCAGACAGACAACAGATGTGTTAAAAGACCCGCTTCCCTCTAGTGGACAGGTGTGTGTATTACACATTTTATCGCGATAATGGGCTGCATACTTAGTCCATAGATAACATATTTTAGCGTAGATACATATAAAATTGCAGCTATGACTGGATGTGATATCAACAATGGGGAGCAATGAGAGTTTGAAATGGGATTTCTTTATCTGCAGCCACGTGCTCCACCGTTGAACTAAGACCACGAGTAACAAAATAAGATAAAATGGGTTTATCGTAATGTGGGGGGGGGATACAGACCTTATATGATTGTGTGTTGTTGAGCGTATAGGCAAGAACAATTTAAACCTGAGAGAAGTTATAGGAACAGACTGTCGCAAAGAGCAAAAGAAATGTGCAACAAAATGAGCACCTATAGAACATGTGTATAGCCGGGATTGGAGGTGTACATTTCTTGCATTTTAAGCTTCTCCACAGAGCTTAGGGCTTCTTTATTGTTTGCTATCATGTTGGCTTCCACGTGCAGCAAAGCTCAGCAGCACAATGCTCTGTTTATGCACAGCAGGGTCACCCAGAGTTGAACCGGGAACCTGTTGAGCTGCAGTCAAATGTTTCACCCTGTAGCTATCCCCCCCACACGCCCACCTCCCCTCATATGTTGTGCTCTATTTGTCATTTCAGCTCTGTTTGACATTGAATTATACCCACGAACACAAACAGACAGCCTGAGTCAAGGTGGCAACTTCTGTCGGAACTGCAAATATTTATCAACCCGAATGTGTTTGTTCACTCACGAGCCTCTGAAAGTCTTAGGCACATGTTTGTGTATGATAATGAACATGTGCTTGCAGCCTCCATTAGCCTTCCGTTAATTAATTTGGTCCATGCTGCAGATAAAAATCCAATAAGGATTTACGTTTTTCTCGCAGTTAAGGGTGAAAAGAAGGATTTACATGCTTCCACCAAAGCTGGAGATACACTGATGAACTGATGAGAGCGAGAAAGACAACACAAACAATAATTAATTTATTGAACTTGTTTACCAAAAGCACGTGCAAACAAATAAGACAATATAGACACTAATACAACTGTTGTCATTTGCCATACTGTGTATGTTAAAGGGACAACACAGAATAAAGATACCCTTTTTTAATGAAGGGGGTATAGCTCAGCTATAACTCGGCATTTGACTGCAGCTCAAGAGGTCCTCAGTTCAAATCTGGGTGTCCCCTCATTTATGATGAAAAATTATTTAAAAAAAACCCAAAACTTTTCACTAGCTTTTTATGGGGGGTATAGCTCAGTGGTAGAGCATTTGACTGCAGATCAAGAGGTCCTCAGTTCAAATCTGGGTGCCCCCTGTGTTTCAGTTATACGCCCTTAAGTCTGTGCATAACTGGATAACAAAGCTGGATCCTGATTTTCAATCATCCCCTGTAGGAAGCCTGGAATCCCCTGAATAAAAAAAAAAAAAAAAAAAAAAAACCACAGCATTTACACTGAGATTGAGAACCACTGGCACGCAACACAGGACATTGTGTAACATCTCAGCCACAGGTGTCAAATTGTTTGCTAGTGAGTTCTGAAAGTCTGCAGGTTTCCGTTCCATCCAGACACCACACACACAAATAAATCCCCCACTCTGCTGCTGGAATACTTCTCAGGGGGCTCAGTCACTCATTTCCCAAAAGCACTTCCAATCACAGTATTTACATGAGAACTAAATAAAATAGTTAAACATGCTGATTAACCTGCGGTGAGCACTCTGCACCAACAATGCATCACTGACGCTGTTTATTGCCACAGCAACAGACTATGCAGTTACTGCAATTAAGCAGAATAACATATGCCCTCAAATCTAATGATATTGCCCAGCTGAGTGTTTTTTTTTTTTCTCGTGTTGATACACACAATCTTTTGATCTGCAGCCAGATGCTCTACCACTGAACGACACGCTTCTTCTAATTGTTAGTGTTCACTTTTGTATTTAAAAACTGTGCAGTCCATGAAATAATGTAATTCCCTTGAGCTTTTTCTGAAGTGCTTAATGTGTCTATAGTGGAAGCTCAACTAATTTCCTACATATCTTTTTTTTAAAAGACCTCCCACAATTAAGGGCTTTTTCAGCAAAGCATGAAATGATTTGCGACTACAAAGGCAGCTATGGATTTACTAGCGATAAAGGAATCTTAAAGGAACATTACAACGTTTTAAACCTCCCAGAATTACTGTGATCAGAATCACATGTTTTTAGAGCATAGTTTAAATATAGCTGCTCTTGCCTGGGATGTTGGTCGAGGAAAAATTCCTGTCCCAGTTTCTAGCTCAAAATAATACGCAGGGTGCACCCAGATTTGAACTGGGGACCTCTTGATCAGCAATCAAATGCTGAGCTATACCCCTCTGCTTCCTGTTAGGAGACACAGAATCACAAAGCCAACTATAGACTGACATGAGCGGAAGGATTGTTCCCAGTTCTTGACCTTCATTCTTCCTCTTTAAAACGACTTAAATGGTATCCAATCCATCATTTTAATGGAAACTGCTCTGCCAATCCAAACATAGAGAACCTTTCTTGCTCCCTGATTTCTGTCTCCACGTTGGACAGTTGACCCGCATGATATATGTCTTTCTCCGGCTTTACAAACAAAACAAACATTAAATCTTGGTCACTTCTTAGTGAATTTAATGAATACTGAGTTTAGATAATTCACCGTTTTGTTTGTGACCATATGTGAGGATGAACCGTGGCACTGGAGTTGCTGAGGTGTTATCTTTTCACAGTTTCTCCTGAACCATTCCTCTCTCGGTTGACACTTTAATATTTACACAGTTTATAGTCACAGCTTCTCCTCTAGTCTCTGACTGTGTTTATAAATTGCACAAACAGAGTCAAGAGGTTCAGGTGCTGTTTCACTAAACATCAGAACTGGTAGGAGATGAGCGTTTTGAGTAAAGACCCCAGTAAATGGTCCTTTTTATTCACGTGATGTTGAATCAGGATGTTCCTGGGAGTTAACTTGATAGCAGGGAACTAGTGTTTAAAAAGTTGCTGCAGTTTTATTGCCTGGATTTAAGATGGGAAAGTTCACCATCAGGAAACCACCATTGAAATTCAACTTTTTCTTTTTCTTGTAAACTTGGAAATTCAAGACTTCACATGTTGACGAGGATCAGTCCAAAAACAGTCTTCTTAAAGGATGCACTTTTTTTTTTTTCATAAAGTCCCCGTCTAATGATGACACGGCTGTCTCAGGCTTTAGTGCGCATTAAGAGCCACTTGTCAGTCTCCAGCTCTGACACTGAGAAATTTCTGTGATGGCCTGAGTGGAAGCATGTTGTGGAAATAAGGACACGTAGCCAACTGGCAAATTTGTCACTCAAGCTTCATCTTAAAGCTCTTTGAAGTTTACTTGGACGATAAAAGGAATCAAATTATCAGGGTTTATGCAGGCAGACTGAAGGATTTGAGTTAAGCAGCCCCAATCTCCTCAATCCATCTACGAGCAGTCTGTGTTATGACATGCTCATATATACATATTTTCTGAAGGCTGTTTATATGAACTTAAAATGCACGCAGAAGATTTCCAAGTCCACAGTGTTGTTGATAAGGTGCTTCGGATGCCAAGCAGTGAAACTGTTGCTGAGCTGTGGTGTTGTATGAGAAATGAAAGGCTTGCGTTTCTTTGCAGCATGATATGACATCATCCTCATAGTATGTGTCACAGATGTTTATGGACTTCATGTGATTTTAATATTGTTGTATGTAGTGTATGCATAATTAGTGGCACAGACGAAGGTCCAGATTTATGCAGTAAGGGCTTATAGGGTTGTTTGTAGAGCTCATTTTTTATTGGGCATGATATTGATAAGAAAATACTGTATACCATAATTTGTTTAGAATTCATGTAATGATGATGATGATAATGATAAATGAGGTGAATAGATACTCTCTCTGCTGTAATAAGTAACACTATATGTTTGCAAGAAAATTATGCTAGTTCATTGTATACATTAGTAGAAATCTGCTTTATACAAACAGGAAGTAACATGCAATGAAAGCAAACCATCACCACCATCCACAATTTACTTCATATTTTTCCAACTTGTCTATTTCCGTTGTACTTTGCACTTTTGTAGAAAAGTACTGCTCATCAGCACTCTCAGTATGCTTCATATGCATGGTCTCCGGTTGGCGTGTACTTCATTTTGTCACTTTTCCTGTGCAACCTGCAGAGAATTAGGTTATTTCTGTGGATTTAGCATGACGGGACCTGCAGAGACCATGAGCACAAAAGAGAAAATGAGGTGGAACTGCATTTAGGAAGCGTCTGCGGCTGAAAACTCTGCATCAACAAAAGGATGCTTTGATGAATTCACGGAGGAAAGAGAATTTCTATTGAAGTGGCCGCTCACAGTCAAAGCGCTGATGAATCACACGTTGCAAAAGCAACAATGTGCTCACACTGTGTGGACTTCTTCAAAGTTGAACCGGGGACCTCTTGATCTGCAGTCAAATGCTCGAGCACTGAGCTATACGCCCTGATTGTAGCATCATGTCAGCAGAAGATTAAAGTCATAAATCATCTCTGCCTGGCGTGCGGTTTTGAGTCTGCCAGGACAACCTTGATTGTAATGTATAGACTCACTCAGGTAGGGACTTCCACAGTTTTTTTTTAAAGTTTTTTTTTATTATTCTTGTGTGAAAGTTAGAGTCAAAGTTTTATAAGTCTACAGTGAAATACTCAAAGCAATATAGGCGGATTAATTGTGCATAGCTGCCCCTCCTTCTTCGTCATGATGCCATCCTGTATATGTGTATATGTGCCATCACAAGTTTGGTTCACCTCATTTAGGGGATCTGTCAACATCACTATCAGATCTCATTAAAAAAAAAAAAAAAAGAAAAGAAAAACTATAAAGCCACTCACATCAAAGGAAATGTCAAATTATTCAAGGTTATTACCAAGATGACAAACTCCCCTCCCCGAAAAAATGCACTTCACTACTTAACATTCTTACGTTTATATATTTAAAAAATGGCAGAAGATGATAGCTGTACATTAAAGAAAACATTTACCAGAAGCTGCGGACTTTGAGCGACACGATATGAATTTAAAGAGGATTTATGCTCTGTGACTTCTCAGCGCGTGATCTGTGAAATTTGATGATAGCAATTGGTCCGCTCCGAAGAGAGCGATAAGAAAAGAGGCTGAGATAGCGTGCAGTCCTAATTTGGGCAACCGCTGCTGGTGAGTTGGATTTGGACAATATCAAACGCACATCTTTTATTGTTCGTAGCGTGGCATGATTATGACTCTATGAGAGGGCATGAGGGAGATGAGTGGGAGAAGGAGTGAGGAGGGCATGCGGAGGCTGAAAGTGATGGAAGATTATGAAAAGTTTCCATATTTCTGAAAGCAGAGACCACATGTGGCTGGCATTAAATGTTTAGCAGCTGAATGGCCCTGGTCAGCCGATTATTTGGATATTTCCCAACTTTTATCTCCAAGTTCAGAGTATCCTCTCGTGACTCTCTGAATGAAGTGCTGTTGTTCGTTTTTGTTAGTTCGTTGGCACCTCATTGGCCTTCTCCTCTCTTCTGCCTGTGGTCCGAACAGTACTGTTAGTAAAGAAGAACTGATACATTACTACAGAGGCAACGCACCCATTAATCCAATACAGCATTGTGTGACTGTCACTTCTTACCAAGCCTTGGTATGAAAAACCACGTGGTTAAGTTTAGGGAAAGAAACATGAGGTTAAGTTGAGCACAAAAATAACTTGATTAGGAAAAACATTTCTTCAAACAAATGCTGGATGAAAGTTAAACCATTCGATTTCCCCCAACCTTCCTCTGTACTTTAACTTAATACGTTTTCGGTAACCATGCGTATACGTCTTGTACTTTTCACACCGAGGCGAGGCAAAACGTAACACTGACAGGATATACACAAGTGGACTGATGGGTGAATTACATGCGTTGACATGATGCTGGGCTGAGGACAGTCAAATATCAATTTGTACATTTTTGCTTTTTAACATGAGCACAAAAATTATCCAGATCCCAATAAGGGTGCAATCAATTCAGTACATTATCGGGAACTTTAACCGGACAGGAGATCATCATCTGAGAACCTTGAATATAAAATGTCACGGATGTCCAACCAGTTCAACCAACAGACATCAATACAGCTGCAGCTCATTAGGAAGCATGAAGCACAAGACTTTGGCATCCCTGCAATGTCTTAGTACTTACTGACCAGCATATACAGTATACTAATATTAATGTATTTGCAAAAAGATAATACTTACCGATACATTCAGCTCTGTGGTTAGTCTAGAAAGCTGGCGATCGTAGAGAGAGTAGAGATACTGTGTCATTTAAATATGGAGATAACAGTGCACAGTCTCTCCTGGAAGACGTTCACAGTGTTGCACTCAATTGTACACAAAATGTGACGGAAGATCAAACCGTGTCTCCTCTCTGACCTCATCACATTTCTCATTGGCTCCGTCGCCTTTTGTTGTAAAAGGTCGCCAAGAATAAACATGTTAGAAAGCTTTGGCTCTGTGTTTGTAGCTGCAGTAACAGCTCCCACTTTATGGAACTTTATTATGGAGGCAGAAAAGGTTCTCAGTGATGTTCTCGCTGTGCAAACACGTTCAGGGTTACTTTATTTCAACACTAGACACTGAAGCTTTTACTAATTTGAAAAAAAGAAAATATATATATATATATATATATATACTGGTCTTAAAATGGGACACGTGGCAGCTTTAAAGTCGTCATCTAAGAAGCCCATTATCAGTGATATAAGAGCACACAGGCCAGACTTTGAATTGCTCTTCTTACCCTTTCTTCAAGCCCTTGTCCAGTCCTGCTCCTCTTCGCTGGCCAGAGATCTGACTCCTACCTCCAAAAACCCATGGATCCCCCTCTCATGCTGTCACTGTCTGTGAGTCCCAGACCTCCCCTCCCTTTACCCCTTGAAGGGGTATTAAAACACCCACCACCTCCTCCTCCTCCTCCACACACATCCCCATCCCCATCCCCAACCCCCAACTGTGACCCAGTTTGGAAGGGGATGAAGGGGTAAGTGAGGACCATTGTGAGTACCACAGGGAGAGAGGCAAGATGCTCTGCCTCCCTCATTCCTCTCCCTTTCAGGAAGAGCTCACACTTGGTTAAGCACACACACTGAGGCTCTTCATGAGAGGACGGCCGCCGAGCCGTGTGTTTTGTTTTGAGTTTTTTGTTGTTGTCGGGATGCCGCTGTTGATTTTAGGTCAGGGCTATTTGATGTCAGCCCAGGTTAGGAGTATGTAAAGGAGGCTAAGTGAGATGAGGAGACAGAGATGGGGGGCCTCAGGTTGGGAGACAAAGGACACAGTACCTGGCATCTGGGAGAGCAGGAGTAGAGTGAGTATGCTGCTTCATCACTTTACTTTGCTCCTTGTTTGTGTGATTTTTCATCTTGTTTTTTCAGCTAAAGGTAAAAATTCTTCATGTTTATTGACGGAGAAGCCAGATCTCAGTGTTTTTGACTAAAAGACAGGCACTTTCAAAGTAAAACGGCGCAATAACTTCCTGAACTTGCCTTGCACTGGCTAAAAAGGTGCATTTCATGTATTTTTGCCCTGAGTGAAGCTGAATAAAAGGCGCAGATGCACACGGAGAGGCTGCTACTGCCTTCCGAGATTCTCCTGTAACATATGGAACCGGTTTGCCGTTGTGCTTCTTCCCTTTGGACACTATTAATGAGGGAATTTTTATTTTCCCACGAACACAGAGGCAGACGTGCTCCTTGAGAACCCGCCTCCCTCACGTAGGTTGAAGCAGAATAGCTCATTCTTCCATCTTAAGCAAAGACTTCCTCATCTCCAAATTCCCTCACGGGCCAGGCTTCATATTTGACCACATTACAAGACCTTCAGCGGTTTCTATTTTTATCTCTCACTAGTCAGATTCTTTTTGTTTTTTAATTTGGATTCCTTTATGTCTTCTGCTGCACGTTCTAGGAGAAAGAGGCCCAAATTGGGGTGCACTGTCTCCTCAACTCTTTGGAATATAAAGTTTATTTGTGTTTCATGGCTGCATGCATTGATCACTCTGCAAGTAAGTTAAATGTGTGTGTGTGTGTGTGTGTGTGTGTGTGTGTGTGTGCGTGTGTGCGTGCGCGTGTGTGCGTGAGCGTGTGTGTGTGTGTGTGTGTGTGTGTGTGTGTGTGTGTGTGTGTGTCTAAATACATGCACAGTATAATCTAGTAGACTTTAGTCTCTGAAATGGATGCAACTAACAGTTCTGATAACCTTCTGTGGGTGAACTTAATGCAAAGTCACTCTTCGCGTGCATGTTCCTAATCACTTCAGGGACTCTTGAACAAAGTTGCTGCTGAGAAAAAAAAAATAGACAAGCAGAAAATGTTGATAAGAGGTCCATTTTTAGCTACGCTGGATGGTTTTCTTTTTTTTTTTTGGATGATTTGAATATCTCTGTATGCCTCACAAAGGAGCTTATCCAGCCCCGTCAGAGTAGGAGAAGAGGAAACACAATATGAGAAACCCCCTGTGCTTTTTAAGCCAAGCATTTGCCAAACGCTGGGTCCTCCTCAAGGGCTGCTACTTCGGTTAACTCTGCTCATATGGTGAATTCACGAAGCAGAGGCAGGTGACCTTTTTCATGACAGAAATTTGCTGTTTTTTACGTGGGCTCTCTTTGCATCGAAACAGCACCGGTTTAACCCACATATGATGATCTGGGGCGAGGGGGGAGGGGGGTGGTGGGGGGGGGCTGTAACGGACAGATGTCTGGCCAGCAACTGTGCGAGCAGATTAGTTTGATCTGTGCGGTCTGTGTGGACAAGGTGGCCGCTCAGAAGGGCATCAGTGAAGCCTGAGGATGCCAGTGGCAGAACAGAGGGAGAGGGCACCGGGGCACTGACCCTCAAACAAGGACAGTCAGAGGAACATTGGCTCGAACAACATGCTTTCAAGGCTTTCATTCTGACTGCATTCAAGTTCCTAGTGAATTAACTTTAACAGGGTAATTACACAGACATAAAATCAACTGTGTAGCCGTCTATGTTTTGAGGGTGACAATTATAAAAAAAAATGTATGGCAATAGCTGAAAAGTCTATCGACAGCCTGTATGGTACTCGAACAATAGACTTCATTGTGCCAGAAGTTCCATCTCATCCCAATTCATTATTAGCTGCGTTGTCCATTTTTGAGGACTGAAAAAGGTGTTTCTTTTTTTTTTTTGTGATTAAGCTTTACAAAGACAGCCTATTAAATCTCCGCACACACTCCAGCACAAAGCAGCAAAAACAGATTCAAAGTCTGACACCACTCATTTTTAAATGGGTTTTTGGTGTGGAACTTCACTGATTAAAATTCTGTTCAGGACTTCTTTGAATGTAAAATTTTAACTATGACTTCATCACATGGGTAGATTCATGTGCATGAAGCAAGCAGTGCAATTAACCCTTCTCTGTTGAATATTCTCGTTCTCTTGCTGGTTTGGCTTAAAGATGTGCCTCCCTTTGAGCTATGAAACTTCTGCTTTGGCAGTAAAAATCTCTGAAAATGTTGAGTTTCAGCAACAGTTTAAATCAATCTTTTCACTTCGTTTATTGTTGAAAGCAGATGAACAACCTGCTCAGCAGATTAACAACCTGCTCAGCCCTATCAAGGTTGACTGACTCACTGTTCTAAGTTTCAAGTCCAAATTTATGAAGTGTGGCTTTCATGTTTTTTTCTTGAATAGAATTTGACATTTTGCCATTCGAAAACAAACAAAACAAAAACAAGATTATAAATGAGGGGTTTGTTTTTTTGGCATGTCTCAGTTTGGGAATTTTGAATCTTACCCAACAAAATAAGAACTTGTATTATTACTGCAGCCAACAGGAGATAAATACTGCAATGCAATGCCATAAACACAAACGCATAGGAGCCTTTTTTTTCTTGTCCTCCACACTCTAAAATAAATATAAATAAATTAACAAATTAAAAAAAAAAGGAATATATAAACGTTTATTATTCAAAAACATAAAATGAAAATAGGAGTAGCATTACGCAGCAGTCTGCAGTTGCAACCTAAAATAAATCTCAAAACATTGGCCGCATAGTTAAAATTCTTTTTAGGTTCATGAATCTATTAGAAACTTAATAAGAACATATACAATTAGAACATGATGTGACAAATGTGAGTATTTTTTTTCAAGTGAGATACTTCGGGGGAAATTCAAATCATGCCAGCCATTAAAAGTTGTCGACAAACCACCGAAGGCAATCATAATCCCATAAAAGTGAAAATGAGGAGTGTTTTAAAGGCAACAGTCCAACAGCAGATCAGCGGGATCAAGAGCCAAATCAATCTTGGCTAAAGAAAGCTCTGAAGGGGGTCTTTTACCGGATTCGCCTTAAAATCTTTACAATCACTTTAAAAAAAAACACTAAAACAAATCTAATTGATAATTAGCATGGTGATGAAGCAGACGGAGGACATGTTCATCCCAAGCTTACGCTGACATTCATACTCTGCATGCACAATCTCACAGATTGTAGCTAATGCATCGGTATGAATGTATGTTTTATAATATAAAATATGTTCCAATAACTGAATACTGTCCTAGTCTCCATATCTAAATATAGTGACCATGAATAGATTCATTGAAGTCATGTACAATGATAGCTTTACAGAGCAGTTAAACATGTTTCATTTGTCTATACAATAAATGCAGACATTAATATGCTTCACTTGATTAGAGTTCAACCAGAGGCTAATAAATCTATTAGCCTTGCATACACTCATTAGAGATTTTTTCTTCCTGAGACTTACAGTGCATTTAGTATCCAAACTGCCTTTGGCCCGTGCTTATTAATATGAATGCGGATTTGTGTGTGTGTGTGTGTTTATGCTGCATATATCAAAGCTGGGCAGAAATATGTTTTATGGAGACAGTTTAGAGGCATGAAGAAGAAGAAGAAAGAAGATAGAAAACAAAAGAGAACTGCTCTTTATTAATGATGGACTCATTTGCTTATTGTCCCTCAAACCATCTGGATGGTGACCTTTGACCTCTGGATATAACACTTATTACTTATAGTCCTTATATTAAGGTTATATTTTTTTACTTTTACTCTAATTAATGTCATTTATTTCAGGCTAGTCTTTTTTTTTAGCATGACCTCAAGAGTATGTCTCGTTGGATTACATTTCACCGACTGGATGTGACAAATAAAGCCTTTAAATGTTGAATCTTGCACTCACATCTGCTCCAAGAAATATCCGTCAAACAGGTCACATTATGTGCAAAAAAGACACCTGAAAACATTCTTACGAATTGAGGCACCAAAATGATAGACAGTTGTCACGTCATCCCAGACATTTAGCCCATCCTACCAGGGATTACAACATGACGTCTTCTGATTTCAGACACAAAACTAACAAACACTCTCTTCCCTGCAGGAAAGAAAAGCAATGCAAACCTGCATCTCCACGGCTTTCTCCAAGTAACTATAGTAACCTAAATGTTAAGTTTTATAGTCAAATGAGCCACTTCTCTCTCAAAAAGGGCCCACAAATAGTATTAGTCATTTGACATACAGAAACTACGACCTTGCACGTGTATGATATACACCTGTTGCAGCACAGAGGTCCCTTGGATGATGCACGCAGTTACAACACATGTCCCAGTTTTCCAGTTCAACTCTGATCCACCTGCAGCCGTTTCGTGCCCAGGTTCGGGGTTTTGTCCCGTGCACGGGCTCATTCCCCCGGTGTCCCTTCCCGAGCTCGGGGCCCTTCAGCTGGAGCGCCGCGTCCACTCGATGACTCACCACAGTGAATAAGGAGCTCCTCAGCTAACCTCCAATGCGGTGTCATGTAGTCATGCTGCTCGTGCATCCGGGGACGTTGTGGCTTTTTCTCTTCATGCTTTGCGAGGCTGTTGCACGTGCGAGCGCTTGTTGCCCGTCTGTGAGTCCGTCTGCGTACTATATCTGGATATGAGTCTCTGTGGATCCTGTGAGCATGAAAGCCAATGACTGAGGGGATCCCCGCGGTGATGCTAACTGTAATTGTAACTGTCTGTTTGAGTCAGCTCGTGAGGTCGTGATGTGGAGAGTTCACCCCTCAGGAACTGATCTTCTTGGCCTTTGACCTCGTGCTGTTCTGGTAGGGCTATGAGCTATGTCACGGCCGCCGATGTATCAGACAGACTGATACATCTGAATTTGTCGACTTGTGATTATACAGTCATGACCTTTTTGGTCTGATGTTATGGAGCCATTGATCCTGAACGTGATTCCCTTTCAAAGCTCGTTAGTGCTCTCCTATTGTATAAAATCAGTGAGTTTACACAGAGCAAACACTGGAGGTTTTTTTTTCCTCGTGACTGTTTCCGTCTCTAACTTTTGAACCCGAGTCTGGTGTGCTTTTTGATGTTTTCTTGTGCGACGTGATTTCCACCAATTTGCTGTTCATTTTGTGTATCAGAGTAACAGACAGAAAGCCTGCCTGCTGCGCCTGTGTGGTTGCTATTCGGGAGGCTGACTCACCCTGGTAACTTAATGCACAAAGTCAGCTTCTTACCCCTAACTGCCCCACTAGCTCCTGCAGACATAAATTGGATGAGAAAGCAAAATGCCAGGTTATATGTGGCTGAGGTAGCAGGAGTATTAAATCCCAGGCAGCTGTGTGCCTGGGCTAGAGTGTCTCTCCTGGTCTGGGTGGGGGGGGGGGGGGGGGGGGGGCTAAGGAGGTGGGGAGGCTAAGGGGGGGTGAGGGGTTGCTGACAGTTCCTGGCAGTTCCTGGTGCATAAACTAGCACTCAGCAGAGGGATACAAAACTTCAAGTCGAAGTTTCGGTGACTTGTGGTTGACATGTAGGTTGAACAAATCCAAAGAATATTGGAGAAAAATTCCCAAAATATCAAAATTGTAGACAAAACTGCACTTTTGAAACTCTGACAGATTCTGTATATATATAAAAAAATAAAAAAAAACTTAAAGATAATAGCAGTATAATAGCAGCCATAAATTAAATCTAGTTTAATGTAATGTAATATATACACAAGTAGACTTATTACTCATGGGGTTGTGATCTCTCTAATTCAAAATTAATCTGCTCC
Source organism: Embiotoca jacksoni (assembly GCF_022577435.1). Taxonomy (NCBI): domain Eukaryota; kingdom Metazoa; phylum Chordata; class Actinopteri; family Embiotocidae; genus Embiotoca; species Embiotoca jacksoni. The sequence goes on along the minus strand of NW_027185285.1, from coordinate 123,118 downwards.
TTGACTTAAATCACATTGGTGCTGTTAAAGGAGACATGATATGATAAGACCATGTTACAAAAAAAATACTGTCTGAATAACACTACTGAATTTACTACTTCACAAATATTCAATAAAGTATACATGTCCCATGAGAAAAGGTCGCAATTATAATTGGAAGTGCAACGATGTGGAGTAGAAAACAAATCTGAAGTTACAGTCATAATAAGACATTTGTTGCCCCAAAACATTAAACAGTAGACTCGCCTTTGTATTAAATCAGGCAGTTGAACCTTTGTAGCCGCCTGTTTGTCTGTCTGTGAGTGAATCTGGATATTATTAGCTAAAGGACAACTGTGCAGCACAGTAAGAGTTATGTAAAGAAGCCAAGTGATGTAATGCAGGAAAAGTCAGACGGAGCTCAACCATGGAAGGACACTGCTATGACTCCGTGCGCTCGTGGCGGCCTCTCGCTCCGCTCCGGCCATGTGCCGCTTACTCACACATGTCGGTCACATGCGCAACCGAAAATTCTCACAAGGGCTTCGGTGCTTAGTCGGACTGAGAAAGACGTACCCGGTTCAGGTAATACGTGCAGTGGAGGGGGCATGTGCACGCAGAGGATTCCTGACATCTACCTCCTGTGTCTCAGGCATGTCCTTATATGGTCAGAGTGATCAATAGTCGACCCGTGTTTTATCACGAGCTGTCTTCAAAACATTCCCGCCCTCTCGGCTCCAAACTGGAGACACAAAGCAGAGAGGGCTGGGAGCTGCGGCTCCTCTGCTTCAGCTGGATTCCCCCCCCCCTCCTCTCGCTGCAACTCGTTTCCAACTAAGCTCTCAACCTGCTTGGTAAGGATGTCGTCCCTTGAAGCCCTTTAAACCCCAACCTAAGCTAGTATTCATGGTTGGATTTTCCTCTCAGTCAAGCTGACAATAAGCCATGCGCTATTGCGGCTTCATATGGAGGGAGTGAGGGGGGGGGGGGGGGGAATTTATGTGGAGGTGTCAGACTCATCCCCCCCAAAGCCGCCCTGAGGGACAGCAGTGTTTGGGTTCAGCTCCACTGCCTGAGCTAATGTGGGTCTGCTGTCTGAGATCCCGCTCCAACGGTTTGTGCCCGGCCACCTGCTGATTCTGCTGGTTTGGATGGACTGCCTGGAGCCCAGACCTAACCTACATAGGCAACATGTCCCTCTTCATAAACTACACACACACACACACACACACACACACACACACACACACACACACAAAGCAAAGTACAGCACAATACCATTTACCTCCCAACCAGAACAAACCAGTGAAGTTAATACAATCCTGAAAACTGCACTTCACACAGAAGAAGGCTCACTAAGAGGATTTATTTCTTCTCAAAGAGATAGGCCGTTAAATAAAGTGTGTGCATTTGGTGATAGCAAATTCCCTATTTGGATTATTTCGCCTCCTTCTCAGTGCTGCTTGATGGTATTTTTTAATACCGATATCCTCTTTCCTGCCTGTTTGGTCCTCTAATTCCCTAAAAAGCCCAAACCTGACAGCAACCTCACTGAGGCACCGAGCTGAGTTCAGCGTGTGTGTATTTGAGCTCCAGCGAGCAACAGATCAAATTAAGGATATATTGATTGCTTGAGCTCTGAGAGGAACATTCATTTTAATTAAGGCAATTATTATGTCACCCACTCTCGCATCTTGCCACTGAACTTGCAGGACTAATGCTATTTCCACAAGGATTAAAGTCTTACTAGAAAAATTTGGACAAATCCTACGAGATGCTTTGATCACGTTTTAATATGTTTGAGATATTCTACTGGCAGTTTTTATTGTGAACTCACACTGTCTTTCTTTTTCTCCCTTTTGTTGTCCCTTTTTTTTTTTTTTTTTTTTTTTTTACTTTGTCCAGAGTCTGTGAACAGGTGAGAGAGGGACACTGTCTGCCCCACTGTCCAGCGACACAATGAGCTGGAGCTTCCTCACGCGGCTGCTGGAGGAGATCCACAACCACTCCACCTTCGTGGGGAAGCTGTGGCTCACCGTGCTCATCGTTTTCCGCATCGTTCTCACCGCCGTCGGGGGAGAGTCCATCTACTACGACGAACAGAGCAAGTTTGTCTGCAACTCGGGCCAGCCGGGCTGCGAGAATGTCTGCTACGACGCCTTTGCCCCTCTGTCTCACGTCCGCTTCTGGGTCTTCCAGATCATCCTGGTGGCGATGCCTTCTCTCATGTACATGGGCTATGCCGTCAACAAGATTGCACGATTAGATGAAGCCAAAGGAGGTGCTGGATCTGCTGCAGTTCGAACAGGAGGAGGGGGCTACACGCACAGAAAACCGAGGAAAATCTGCTTTGGAGCGCGACAGCACCGGGGCATCGAGGAGACCGAGGAGGACCAGGAGGATGATCCCATGATCTACGAGGTGCCGGAGATTGAGCCCCCCAAAAGGCCACGGGATCCGCTGCAGCCCACACCCAGACCCAAAATCCGTCACGATGGTCGTACGCGTATCCGAGATGAGGGGCTGATGCGAGTCTACGTTCTGCAGCTGGTGAGTCGTACAGTGCTGGAAGCGGGCTTCCTTGCCGGCCAGTACTTGCTGTACGGTTTCCGTGTGACACCGGTGTTCGTGTGCTCGGGGAAACCTTGTCCCCACAGTGTTGACTGCTTTGTGTCGCGGCCTACAGAGAAAACCATATTCCTGCGCATCATGTACGGTGTCACCGTCCTCTGCCTCACACTCAATGTTTGGGAGATGCTCCACTTGGGTATCGGGTCCATTTGCGACATTCTTCGCCGTCGGCGCTGCCCACCTCAGGAGGACGAGTATCAGCTGGGCTTGCTGGGCACCAACGGGGGCGTGGAGGGCTCGGTAGGGGGGACGGGGCCCGAGGTGGGTTCTGAGGGAGGAGTGGGTGGAGATGGCGCCGCTGATTACGTTGGCTACCCGTTCTCGTGGAACACCCCGTCAGCTCCACCCGGCTACAACATTGTGGTGAAGCCGGAGCAGATGCCCTACACGGACCTTAGCAATGCTAAAATGGCATGCAAGCAGAACCGGGCCAACATCGCCCAGGAGGAGCAGCAGCAGTTTGGCAGCAATGAGGACAATTTCCCCACCGGAGGAGAGGCCCGCGTGGCTCTGAACAAAGACATGATCCAGCAAGCTCACGAGCAACTGGAGGCCGCCATCCAGGCCTACAGCCAGCAGCACCGGACAGAGGAGCAGCTCGGGGACAACCAGGACGACAAGCCCCAGAGTAACATTATCCAGGCCCAGCCTCAGCCGCAGCCGCAGCCTCAGAAGGAGCGCAAGCATAGATTCAAGCACGGCAAAGGAGGCAGCAGCGGAGGGGGAAGCAGCAGCAACAGCAGCAGCAGCAAATCAGGAGAGGGCAAGCCCTCCGTATGGATTTAACCCCCAGAAACACTGACATGTACTGAAACCATGGACGGGACACATTACAGACTGGATGATGAGCTGTTGCGAACTTTCTCGGATATTTAAACACCCCTGTGCCTTAAAGAATCCTGCAAGCTGGAGAAGATGTGTGTTTGTGTACAAAGGTGTGTAAAAAAAAAAAAAAAAAAAAAAAAAAAATGAAAAAGAAAAATGAAAAATGAAAATATGATGTTGCAGCTGACAATTTGTTTTGTCTGGGCTATCGCTGTCTAACTTGAAACATCACACCAACACAAACTATATTAGGCTTCAGTCTGTCGTTTACATGTCTCGTTCTCCGAAAGCAGATTATTGACCTCTGTTGTCTTTCTGTTCACCGTTTCTTAGGGATTTCAGCTTTGCAGAGCGAAATAGATTTGATCCCAGATTTGGCTTAGCTTGTTTTTCTATCCGCTCTCCTGCAATTAATACATTGGCATCCTAATTCAAGCGTTATCACAATACGGGCATGCCGTGTCATGATATGTGCCAGCCATCTAAAGCAATGACTTCACACTGTTATGACGTAGCAAAAGAAACGTCAGTGCAATAAAAATGAAACATAATTGGGTGGCGGCGCCTGAAGGAGTGACTTCATCATGCGGTGACAGCGTCACCTTCCTGAAGGCCGTGTCCTGTCAGTCATGTTCTGCGTCTGCTTTCTCTCCAGCGTCATTCACAATTTTATATTGCTGTGACTTTGCATCCAACCGTGTGTTTGTACGTGTTTCCTGTGTATTATTTGTTTGGTTTTATAACAGTGCTACACCAGCTGCTACTCAGGAATCAGTGAGTACAGCAGGTGAGGTTTTTTTTGTTTTTTTTATCCAGTCTGAAATATCATGAGAAAACAAAAAGTTGAATAAGGTGCATAAGCAATCCAACTTTTATAGCTTCTTCTTCAGCTTCTCAGTTTGTGTCTTTGGCTCTTTATGGCTACAGGACAAGGCAACTCAGTGCTTCACTGTTTCTCCATCTGCCTTGTATTTGACTGCCCCCTGGTGGTATCCTCTATGGGGCTCTACTTACTGGAGAGTAGATATCAGTTGCCAAATGCTACCTGCATCCAGCAACACCTCAACCAGCTCTAGCGTTCCTTTTCTATTGACTAAGACTTTTGTCAACTTTGTCTTCCCAGCGCTACAAGGTCAGTACTAGATGCACAAGGCTGCAATAACACCACGTCGTAATGGAAAAGGTTTAAAGCCATTACTATAATATAGTGAGACCAAACACTGTTTGTGTGATGCAAGTGTCAGTGCCAAGATTTTATGCTGGGCTGTTATGAAGCCTGGTTGTTTGTAGCTTTGGAATACTGTGGCCATGCTACTCTAATTGTGGAAATAAGCCCACGTGAGATCAACCCTTTTGTAAAAGTCACTTTTTTTTCTTCTTTTTTTTTTTTTTTTTGTATGATAGTATGTTTATTGTTTTTTTGGAACAGGATTTAAAATAACAAACTCCAAAATGGAATACGTTTTTATGTTCAAAGCCAGTGTTTTATATGAAAAGAAATGTTTTTCCAAGAAGTTTTTTTGTAAAAAAAAAAAAAAATAAAGTAAAAGACATCAAGATCTTTTAAAAATGAATTAGCTGTATGAATATTTATGGTTATTGTGATTTAAATTGCCTTCCAACTGTAAAAAATGTGAAATATGACATAGTATATTTTTATAATATGTCGGCTATAGTGACTTAACGATGTAAAGAAAAAAAGTCTTTTCCTTGTATGTCGCAGTATCAGTATTTAACGTATGTAGCAGCCCTCTGGGCTGTAATTGAATAAACAGTGTTACTCCTTTTCCAACATTGTACTGAGATATGCTGAACAGCTGTATGTGGAGACAAACTGGCTGCTGGAGGGACATAATGTGGCAAAATATTCAAACCATTTCAAGCTTTCCCCGACAGAAGATTGCCAAACAAGCTGTGATGGCTTACTCATTTCATGATGGTGAATTTGGAAAGGGGAACAAATCTGATAAACGAGCACCCTCTCTTCTTGATTTAATGAATCTCACCTGAAAGATCTGAGATTTGGTAAAACAACAGAGCAAAGCATCACCCAGGAAGTTGTGAGGCTGCACACTGGGACGTGGTTTCCTTTACATAAACATGATGTACAGTTTACTTGAGTAGAAAGAGTCTCTCTGATTGGTTTGTTCACCACTGGGCTCCACTTGTCTGTTCAACAAGCCCAGCCAGCGCTAGACAGACATAAATCACCAGAAATACTTCAGTCAGCTGTTCCCCATCAGCGATTGACACTGGCTCCACTGACACCGCTCTCCTCCCAATAAGCCACAGGAGATTTCCTGAGACTTTCCCCAGTCTCTGTCAGTTTCTTCCCCTGAAGGCCAATCAGCCCTCATTAAACTCTTCCCCCAGTAAGCAAACTTTCTACACTAAAGTATTTACTGCTGTTAGATTGAGAAAGGAAATAAACTGCAGTATAATTGGATTACAGGCAGCTGGTGATGCGCTGCAGTTAGATCCAGCTGGGATCACGAGAGGGCGACTTCCTGTCGACGGAGGGAGAGCGAGGAAAGGGTGTTCAGGGGGAGGTGCCACGAGGGTACTCAAAGACCCCATCTGCTCGAGTCTGCATGACTGGCAGCTTGGCCTAACATCTTCAAAACTATTCTAGGTTATACGGCTCAGACTCTGTTTTTAGGAGAAAGTGAGGAATTTGGGCAGCTATCCAGGTCAAAAGAATTACCCTGTGGCACTGTTGTGTTTTTGCCTTGCCCAGCTTTCCTTTTCTCTGTTGAGTGGCCGAGAAAGCAAGAGAATAAGTACGACGCGAACTGAGCTCACCGTTCAGAAATGGCTTTTATAACTGCTTTTATTAGAGTTGATTATGCTCCTTTGCATTTTGTCACTGTCCCGTGAAAAACACGTGTCTTCAAAATGTTACGAGGGCTTCTTTTTAAAGAAACAACAAAAGAAAACACTGGACAAAATGTGATCTGGTTGTTTTATTAGTTCATCAAGGTATGTTTTGAGCTTTCATAACAGTGGATTCATACGATCATAATAAGTGAGGGTTGTTGCCAAAGATAGAAAAAGTCCACCCATAAAAAGTCGCTCGTTCTTTAGATTTACTGATTAAGCTGCATGTCTATGCTGGTTATGTATATTATTTTATGTCAGGACTTTGAAAGCTGCTCACCAAATATTTGGCAGCATATTTAAATGTATTATTGTTATGGTTTCAGCAACCGCAGCGTTTCATTCAGCTCTGACATTGTGTGAGAATTTAACTTTACCTTGTTTTTTCAGATATAAGTAAGTAAAGTCTCACAAAGGATCCAGAAACTTTGACGCATTTCACCTAACAGAGACAGTAGCATCTGAGCGTCCGTACCCACCTCAGGGTGCAGACTCACTTGGAGCTGAAAGCCATTTAAATAAAGAAACACCAGACGTAATATGCCGTGGTTGTTTTGATATTTATAGTTATTCATGAATGTGCAGAGGTATGTGTCGAACTTTCGTAAAAATACAGTTATAAGATTATAATAATTAAGGGTTTTGGCCGATTAGATAGAAAAATCCTCCACATAACAAGCCTCTAATCCTTCAGGTTTACTGGTTAAGCTGCATGTCTCTGCTGGTTTCTTACAAGACTATTTAATATTTGTGTAAGGACTTTTAAAAGCTGCTCACCACCAGGGTGAAATAAACCAAACCTAACGTTAGAATCACCAAACGTTGAGACACATTTCACCTGACAGAGACAGTAACATTTGAGCGCCCATACCCACCTGAGTGTGGAGACACACTTTGGAGCTGAAAGCCATTTAATTAACTCTCAGATTTGGCAGGTGAGAGGATAGAGTTGGTGAGAAAATTCTTCTCCAAAAGTTTGAGTGTGAGCCAACTGTTAACAGGTACAGAAAGAGTAGTGGTTTTGCTTTAAAGGGTAGAACAATGCTCACACAGACAAATATCCCTTTATGATTTCTGTCTATACTTTGAGACAATTGAAACTGGATGTGTATCTGATAAATTATTTTTGTGGTTGTTTTTATCTGGGATGCCACGACGTCTGTCCTCAGCATCTGTCTATCTACGTACAGTGGGTATGGAAGTATTCAGACCCCTTTAAATTTTTCACTCTTTGTTTCATTGCAGCCATTTGCTAAAATCAAAAAAGTTCATTTTATTTCTCATTAATGTACACTCAGCACCCCATCTTGACAGAAAAAAACAGAAATGTAGAAATTTGTGCAAATTTATTAAAAAAGAAAAACTGAAATATCACATGGTCATAAGTATTCAGACCCTTTGCTCAGTATTGAGTAGAAGCACCCTTTTGAGCTAGTACAGCCATGAGTCTTCTTGGGAATGATGCAACAAGCTTTTCACACCTGGATTTGGGGATCCTCTGCCATTCTTCCTTACAGATCCTCTCCAGTTCCGTCAGGTTGGATGGTGAACGTTGGTGGACAGCCATTTTCAGGTCTCTCCAGAGATGCTCAATTGGGTTTAGGTCAGGGCTCTGGCTGGGCCAGTCAAGAATGGTCACAGAGTTGTTCCGAAGCCACTCCTTTGTTATTTTAGCTGTGTGCTTAGGGTCATTGTCTTGTTGGAAGGTGAACCTTCGGCCCAGTCTGAGGTCCAGAGCACTCTGGAAGAGGTTTTCTTCCAGGATATCTCTGTACTTGGCCGCATTCATCTTTCCTTCAATTGCAACCAGTCGTCCTGTCCCTGCAGCTGAAAAACACCCCCATAACATGATGCTGCCACCACCATGTTTCACTGTTGGGATTGTATTGGGCAGGTGATGAGCAGTGCCTGGTTTTCTCCACACATACCGCTTAGAATTAACGCCAAAAAGTTCAATCTTGGTCTCATCGGACCAGAGAATCTTATTTCTCATCATCTGGGAGTCCTTCTTGTGTTTTTTGGCAAACTCTATGCGGGCTTTCATATGTCTTGCACTGAGGAGAGGCTTCCGTCGGGCCACTCTGCCATAAAGCCCCGACTGGTGGAGGGCTGCAGTGATAGTTGACTTTGTGGAACTTTCTCCCATCTCCCTACTGCATCTCTGGAGCTCAGCCACAGTGATCTTTGGGTTCTTCTTTACCTCTCTCACCAAGGCTCTTCTCCCACGATTGCTCAGTTTGGCTGGACGGCCAGGTCTAGGAAGAGTTCTGGTCGTCCCAAACTTCTTCCATTTAAGGATTATGGAGGCCACTGTGCTCTTAGGAACCTTGAGTGCTGCAGAAATTATTTTGTAACCTTGGCCAGATCTGTGCCTTGCCACAATTCTGTCTCTGAGCTCCTTGGACAGTTCCTTCGACCTCATGATTCTCATTTGCTCTGACATGCACTGTGAGCTGTATGGTCTTATATAGACAGGTGTGTGCCTTTCCTAATCAAGTCCAATCAGTTTAATTAAACACAGCTGGACTCCAATGAAGGAGTAGAACCATCTCAAGGAGGATCAGAAGAAATGGATAGCATGTGAGTTAAATATGAGTGTCACAGCAAAGGGTCTGAATACTCATGACCATGTGATATTTCAGTTTTTCTTTTTTAATAAATTTGCACAAATTTCTACATTTCTGTATTTTTCTGTCAAGATGGGGTGCTGAGTGTACATTAATGAGAAATAAAATGAACTTTTTTGATTTGAGCAAATGGCTGCAATGAAACAAAGAGTGAAAAATTTAAAGGGGTCTGAATACTTTCCGTACCCACTGTATAACACTGTGTTCAGAAGGAAGAGTGTTGCGAGGCCGTTGTTGTTCCCCTACATGTTTCTAGTTGGTGATTAAATTCTTCTCCAAAAGTTTGAGTGTGAGCCAACTGTTAACAGGTACAGAAAGAGTATTGGTTTTGCTTTAAAGGGTAGAACAATGCTCACACAGACAAATATCCCTTTATGATTTCTGTCTGTACTTTGAGACAATTGAAACTGGGTGTGTATCTGATAAATTATTTTTGCGGTTGTTTTTATCTGGGATGCCACGACGTCTGTCCTCAGCATCTGTCTATCTACGTATAACACTGTAGTTCAGAAGGAAGAGTGTTGCGAGGCCGTTGTTGTTCCCCTACATGTTTCTAAAAGCCCTCCCCACCCCCATATGGGATGTGACAATAAAACCAGTGGTATTAACAGTACAATCTCTGATTCATACGTGCATTCGTGCGTTTGTGTGTTTTTTCTATGCCTTTTGTAAAATGTACTTTTCTTGTGAGTGCCATTCTGGTATCCCCTGGCAAAGTTTTTTTCATATTCTTTGATGAATACATTTGATTTGCATGTGAAAAGGGCCTATTTTACTATAAAAATAAATAAATAAATGAAAAATGCATTTTGAATGAAGTCTTTGCATCTTTTTCTCTTGCTTCCACAGCAGATTAAAAAAAAAAACCATCAGTAAATAAAAGGCTTCCCACTCTTGAAACCTTGGGTATTGTCCTGTTCTTGTTGTCAGTGTAAGATGTGTGTTTGATTTTGATTGGTGGAGAGCAGGAGGTATCCACAGCCCTATCAGGACAATTAGAGCCGCGCGAGCTGATGTTGTGTCACTGGCAGGAACAACATAGGAGGCCGAGGAGATGTCACTTCAGTTAGTGTCAGCCGTGTCATTTTGTTTGTCACTTTGGCAGTTCATTCTGTGGCAGTTGAACTTCCAGCTTGTGAAGAGAGAACATCCAAGTCTGTGAGGCTTTAAATTACATTAATGCACTATGAGCTCAGTGTTTGTTCCAAATAGACTTCAAAAATGGAAATGACCTTGATAAGACAATCGCCTCTTTAATCCAGACCAGACCGAAGCATCAGAAAGCATTCAAAATCATATAAAAAGGAACATTAGTACTCACTCTTTGTTTCCACTTTGTGTCTGTATTCGTCAGAGCTCACAGCCAAACTGCCTGGAGAGTAGACAACAAATATGGAAATGGAAAGTATGTTTTTGTGATTCCCTGAAACAGAAAAACGTTCCCTGGAGAGACGAGCCAGTGGGAACGAGCGGAGTGCTGCAGCTGGATGTACAACGAGGTCACTGCAGCTGTGAACGGAATCCCAGGAGTGATGTCTGGGATGGCAACTTGTGGCAGCGGGCTATTTTCTCTAAAAAGAAACAAACATTTCATGCCATTAATGGCCTAATTGGCCGGATGCACTGACCCTACATGGGTGCCGCTTCAGAGACGATGTGCACATGTTTCCATTGTGAAGAGGAGTAGTAGGAAAAAACACTTGACCTACTGTGTTCTGATTATTTCTTTTACGTCTGCGAATGCGTCATCCAGATGTTTGCATGTCATTTCCACGCGGGGACGACGAGCAGAAGAAGTGAAGTGGAAGGTGCATTAATGTATATACCACAGCTGTATGATAGGAAGTAATAATTAAAAGATATATTAGTCTGGAACTTGCATATATGCTACTCCCGCATATGGCTCACATCAGGTTAAACGTGTTATATGAGGTCCAACAAAAAAGAAGAGAATGAATGGAATGCATATAAAAAGGCTAATAGGTCACTGGATGATATGGTGTTTCATTTGTGAAGTGAGCAGCGAGCACAGACTGTGCTCCCAAACTGGCTAACTGTCCTGTTTGTAAGAAGATATATTGCTTTCTAATGACAAATGTTGGCAAGTTTTGGGCACTTAATGGCTCAAAGATACTAAATCATGCAAACTGAGATGTCTGGGAAAAAGCTTTTGCTGCCTGGTTGTGAAACAAGTAAATTACACAGTGATGCAAGTCTCTCTTTTTTTTTTCTTTTCTGACAAATATTTATTCCGTTTCACTTTATTTTCCCTCACACCCTGTGCTGTTCACACAAAAAAATACATTCGCATGATTTTACAATTGGCTCACCGAGAGTTGTCAAGTTTGGTCATCTACAGCTTGTATATTATTTCTCTGCATGACAAAAACACCTGTTAAGACTTGAAACATAACGACATGAAAAGCTCCGCTCCTAGCTACACAAGACACACCAATGTCTTGATGAAAGTGTTGATAAAGAACGCATTGTCTGCATCAATTTTCCCCCAAAGTGCACAGTTCACAATCATATCTCTTTACATTAAAGTCAGCTAAATCTGCATCAACTTAAAAAAAAAATTAAAAAATCACTTGTTTCCTAACATTGTGCCAACACACGTATGTTGCCACTTCGTGGCAGTACAGTACTTATCCTCGTCTAGTCACTGTGGGTAGCAACACAAACTCACCATAGCAACCTTTGTAAGCAGGGACCCCCTGGGTGTGTTTACTTGTGTTATAATTCCCATTTATTTTCTGTGGCACTTCTGTTTGTTCAGTCCTTTGGCTCCAAGCCTCACTGAAGGTCCTGTGAAAGCCACAGTCCACAGAGCGCAGCAATCATGGTGTGTATTTAAGATTACTTGGACGTGACTCTTTTATTTCATGTCTGCATCACAGCCAGCAGTTTCAGTGAGAAGAGTGCAGAAATCATCTGCCACAACCCAGCATATTTGTGATATAAGTGAATACATTTACCCTAAACAGACACCAGAATTTTTTTTTTTCAAGTGGTTAAAATGTGTTACATGCTTTTACATTCAGTGTGCTGGTGTTTTTTTTTTTATTCCAAGGTTTACAGCCAGCCAATCTTCATGTGAAAGAGGTATTTGATTTCCTTTAAAATACATTCAGTTTGATCGAAGAGTTATCAGATATCGATTAACATAAGGCACTAAAATGTAGATCATCACAATGACCTCACAAAGGCATCCCAGGTAAATCTAAATAATTCCCTCTAGACTCCAGCTGGAACATTTGTGGAAATAAATAGTTGTAGATCGACTTTAAGACTATTTACACAATGTTTAGTCTTCTGTTTGTTGCAGTTTGAGTTTAGTGCAAATGCCTTGGCTGCTGACAGATAAGCCCAGCTAGCTGGATATTTAGACAGACTCACTCCATTTCATCAGCCAAAAATACACCTGTCTATTCCTTTAACAGTATATAAAATCTTCGAATGATTGGCTTTATCCTGGAGCTATAGAGAAGGCACTTAGCTCCTGTGCTGTCATTTGTCTCCAGGAACTACTTTTCACCGGGCTGACAGTCTCCCAGGTGAAGTCTGAGCACCCCCTGACTGTGCAGCCGCAGCAAGAAGTCAAACTCAGTCGGCATGGCGTGGAATTGCGATTTAGCTTTCCTGTCATCATAGTAGTGGTTAGTCAGGGCATGGAGGCCATGTGGGTGGTTACTGAAGGGCCAGAATCCATACAGATGCACGTTGGAACAGCTTTGCAGCGCCATGCTAACCATGATTAAGCCGGTGCTGAGCCGCACCTCCTTCACGCCCTGAGAGCGCCAGAAGACGGCCAGACTTTGGAGGTACTGCGGGTTGTAGAAGATGGGTCGGGTGGGGCTTTCAAAGTCGTCAACGGTGTAGGCGGCACGCAGAGACACAGCAGTGTTGTAGCCATAGGAGAAGGCGGGAAGGAGCATCAGGGAGTTGCCATAACTCCGCAAACTCTCCACAAACGGACGCCGACGTCCCATCAGACCCCCGTACCTGTAAGTAAACAGCTGATGTGAAGCAACAAGACAAAGAATATTCTACAGGGAAGGGGTCTCCAACCTGTAGCTCGCCAACCGTTTCTGAGTATTGTAGTACTATACTATAGTGATATGCAGTGTTTCCCACATGGACTCACTTAAACGGGCTGCACAAGTGCATTTTTTTTTTTATCCATTTATCATTTAATCTGTCAGAGAACGACACAATCAACCTGTGTCTGCTCTGCAGCAGAGGTGTGGGACACACAGAGATCAGAGGACTGTAATGCGACCTGGAACACGCGCGCAAAACAGCAGAGACTCACCCTGAAAATGGTGCGCCTATTTTAGGTATGTAAACAACATAATTAAACTGGTTGGGGCGGAGCTCAGCTATGATAAAAAAATAAATAAAAAAAATAAAAAAAATAAAAAAAAATGTTACAAAACATGAGCAGCTCAGACAGATTAATTTTGTTAAGGAAGCTCTCAGAGGAAAAAAGACTGGAGACCCCTTTTATGTAAGGTGACAAAGATTCATCCTCTTGCTCACTTCTCCATGAGGATGCTCGGGTTTGCTGTCACAATGTCCGTCTTGATGCCGACATGTTTCCCATATCCGTTGGCCAAAGGCGGTAGGTTGCACCTGAACAGGCAACGAAGAATTTGCAAAAAGTTGTTATATTGACAGTTAACATTGTCATCTGGCTTTTAAGTCGTCTACACTGGACACTGTTCTCACCTGATAACAAACTGAGCTGAATCAATCATCTTTCCACAGCTGCTGTTGATCAGGATCCCACCGTTTCCGACAACAGCACAAGTGTCCCATGTTTTGTTTGAGAAAGGAATCTCCTGCAACAAACACCAGCAGAACACGCATCACAAAATAGCAGCTTCTATGCGGTTTGCAGTTTACTGTGCGCAACAGAAAAACATCAATATCCGAGGAAGGAAAACGGATCTCAGCTGTAAATGTTTTCTCTTCACTCCACGTGCGATTTCATTTGCAAATGGACAATATTATAATCAGTTTGTTCCTTCTGTGGTTGAGTCGCCTCACAGTCGCCTCAGTCGTTGATCTTTAATCTTTTGACACTTTGAACTCTGCTTTCAAGTGCTTGCTGGTAAACTGATAAATCATTCATATCATGTCAGTGAGGTCAGTGAGGTCAGTGAGGTCAGTGGAAGCACTCCGTCAATAAAAAAGATGTTCACATTGATGAAAATGACACACTTACAACAACCCATAAAAACATCTTTTTTTATTGACGGGGAGTGCTCGAAATCCAACTGAAAACCTCAACCACACGACACAGTAGTGCTTCTTCTTCACCATACTTGACAAAGCTTTTGAAACAGAACAGATGTGATCAACCCTTTTCTGTTTCTGTCTAGAAATGCCGACAATAGATCCTGTCAGCTGGGACTCCACAACTTGAGTAAACGCACTGCTGAAATGAGACTCTTTACGTCATACTGTTTAGGAACATTTCAACCAAGACACACTGCAGGTCCTTCGTGACAGAACAGAACAAACAGGACACCAACGGGAGGTATTTTACAGCTCTCGGGTAGTGAGTGGGAGGGATATCAAAGAGATGTAGATCAATTGTTCTGTAGGAGTCTTTTTTTCAGACAGTAAGTAACAGATAGTTGAAACAGCGTAGTAGAAGAGGCAATAATACGCGACACATAAGCTAACTGCCACCACTGTACAATGCACACAATATAGACTTTTAGCTACTGTAAGTTAGCTATCCAGAGCCCGTCTTGTTTTGCTACTAACATGTTCAAAGTGTAATAATAAGTGTCTGACAGTGTTATGGAAAGGATTCATACAATTGCAGACCTTTCTTTTTGATATGGCAATATGGGACCACGGGTATGTAGCCCAACATCCATAATACAGACATATTGCTATCTATCAGTGATATTTATCAGTCATCCTTTAGGTTTGTAGGTTTCCCAAGTGGAAAGAATAAAGAATACAAAGTTCATCCTGCTGAGCACAGTCAACAGAAAACCATATTATTACATGTTCATGACATTTTAGACGACATACTATAGTTTGACTTTTTTTATGACATTTTAGAAGACATTATAGTATGATTTTTTTTTTAATGAAATTTTGGACGATATCATAGTATGACTTTTTTATGAAAGTTTTGATGAGAAACTGATGTGAAACTATTATGCTTGATCAAAGGGGGTGTAGCTCAGCGGTAGACCATTTGACTGCAGATTAAGAATTCCCCAGTTCAAGTCTGGGTACCCCCTGTGTGGTTGTGGTTTAGCTTAGTCAGTCTCTGGTTCAAGGTTGTGAGCCCTTCACTAAAAATAAACCCTGCTGTGTACTCATGTTTATCACAGGGGGCGACATGTGACCAAAGACGTGACTACTGTCAGACCACGCAAGAGCAAAGCTGTGAAGTGACCACCGCTATTGAGGAACAATAGAGACATCAAACGAGCAGCAGAAGTTGGCCATACCTTTATAAAGGTGCTGAAAATCTCCGGGGTCACCTGAATGCTCCTCTTCTTCTCCCCGTCGTAAACAAGCTTTGTTCCCACTGGAGTGTTGCCCTGGGTGATGATGGCTTTGTCGATAGTATTGCACTTGCTGTTCAGCTGAGATCTGGGGGAACGTGAGGCCTTTGTGTTACACTGACTGACCAGTTAACTTCACCGTTGAACAGCAAGATTTTCTATTTGCAGAATAAAAGATTGTCGTATTATTTCAGGTTCGAGATCTTAAAGATTCTTCAGTTGCGTACAGTTTTGTACAATAAAACAGACCACGGTGAGGTCTGTCTGTTTTATCATAAGTCACATCAACTTAACACGCTATATTTAGACCATGCACGCAAATTCCTACTTCTCCTTCCATGTCTGTAGTAGTTCCTCTTTCTGTCTACATAAAAATCAAACAAATCATGAGTGAAATATTGAGTTCAGTTTCAATTTACTAATTTTTAAATCCAGTTTGCCGTGAAGGAAGAAATATTTTATTTCTAATGTGACTATAATCAGACTGCCTTTTGGGACCGAACTAAAATAAAAAATAAAAATTTGGGCTTTCAGAGGATGTCCTCACCTGAATTTTTGATAGTTGTCCTCCTGCTTCTTCCAGGTTTGAGAGTAACGCTCTAATACTTTGTTGATGATTACCCTGTAACACACACACACACACACACACACACACGTTCACATCGACAGTCAGGTGTGTTATCACTGGGGCGCTGACATGACTTGATTTGGTGGCAGCAGAAACAAAGAGAAGCTGTGACAGGGCTCGCTCTCACCTGCAGCCTTTGCAAGGGTCAGAGGACTGAGGGTCGCTTTTCTTTTGAGGAGGCGGTCGGTGAAGCTCCACATCGCTGTGAGAAAAAAAAAAACAGGACAGATTAGTAGACCGCAGATAAAACAGCTCTATCTGGCTTTGAGCTCTCATTTTTCTGAGCTTCATCACTGTTATTCTGTCATATACATCTGCTGAGAAGGAAATCATGATCTTTCAGAGCGGCATTTTTTTTAGTTCAGTACATGTATGAATAAAGCAATCTTAAATAAGTAAATAAGCACTTTGTAGATTTCCAAAAACAGAATCTGACAAGTGATTTTTTTTTTTCTGCAAACATTTACAGTGGTGTGAAAAAGTGTTTGCCCCCTTCCTGATTTCCAATTTTTTTGCATGTCTGTCACACTTAAATGTTTCAGATCATCAAACAAATTTAAATATTAGTCAAAGATAACACAAGTAAACACAAAATGCAGTTTTTAAATGAAGGTTTTTATTATTAAGGGAGAAAAAAAATCCAAACCCACATGGCCCTGTGTGAAAAAGTGTTTGCCCCCTCCTGTTAAAACATAACTTAACTGTGGTTTATCACACCTGAGTTCAATTTCTCGAGCCACACCCAGGCCTGATTACTGCCACACCTGTTCTCAATCAAGAAACCACTGAAATAGGACCTGCCTGACAAAGTGAAGGAGACCAAAAGATCCTCAAAAGATAGACATCATGCTGAGATCCAAAGAAATTCAGGAACAAATGAGAAAGAAAGTAACTGAGATCTATCAGTCTGGAAAAAGGTTATAAAGCCATTTCTAAAGCTTTGGGACTCCAGAGAACCACAGTGAGAGCCATTATCCACAAATGGAGAAAACATGGAACAGTGGTGAACCTTCCCAGGAGTGGCCGGCCGACCAAAATTACCCCAAGAGAGCAGCGACGACTCATCCGAGAGGTCACAAAAGACTCCACAACAACATCCAAAGCCTCAGTTAAGGTCAGTGTTCATGACTCCGCCATAAGAAAGAGACCGGGCAAAAATGGCTGCATGGCAGAGTTCCAAGACCAAAACCACCGCTGAGCAAAAAGAACATTAAGGCTCGTCTCATTTTTGCCAGAAAACATCTTGATGATCCCCAAGACTTTTGGGGAAATAGTCTGTGGACTGACGAGACAAAAGTTGAACTTTTTGGAAGGTGTGTGTCCCATTACATCTGGCGTAAAAGCAACACCGCATTTCAGAAAAAGAACATCATACCAACAGTAAAATATGGTGGTGGTAGTGTGATGGTCTGGGGCTGTTTTGCTGCTTCAGGACCTGGAAGACTTGCTGTGATAAATGGAACTATGAATTCTACTTTCTACCAAAAGATCCTGAAGGAGAATGTCCGGCCATCTGTTTGTGACCTCAAGCTGAAGCCAACTTGGGTTCTGCAGCAGGACAATGATCCAAAACACACCAGCAAGTCCACCTCTGAATGGATGAAGAAAAACAAAATGAAGACTTTGGAGTGGCCTAGTCAAAGTCCTGACCTGAATCCTATTGAGATGCTGTAGCATGACCTTAAAAAGGCGGTTGGTGCTGGAAAACCCTCCAATGTGGCTGAGTTACAACAATTCTGTAAAGATGGGTCAGCCAACATTCCTCCACAGCGCTGTAAAAGACTGATCGCAAGTTATCACAAATGTTTGATTGCAGTTGTTGCTGCAAAGGGTGGCCCAACCAGTTATTAGGTTTAGGGGAAAACACTTTTTCACACAGGGCCATGTGGGTTTGGATTTTGTTTCTCCCTTAATAATAAAAACCTTCATTTAAAAACTGCATTTTGTGTTTACTTGTGTTATCTTTGACTAATATTTAAATTTGTTTGATGATCGGAAACATTTAAGTGTGACAGACATGCAAAAAAATTGGAAATCAGGAAGAGGGCAAACACTTTTTCACACCATTGTATGTGGTTCGATAAGAAGGTACATGTGAATCTTTAACTCCAATACAGACTATATAAGGTTTTAAATAACTGTTGAGGGACGTCCTATCATTAAAGATAGCAGTTACGAACACCATGAATGAACAACCAGTGAACAAACTGAAATGCAAAGACCTTCGCACCTGAGCTATAGTTCAGGTGACAGCTGCCTCTTGGCAGTTTGAGTTTATTGTACAGTTATACATTCCTCTTCCTGTATTTAATGACCCATAAATGACTTTAAAAGCAGACCCAGTTGGATTCTCCTGTGGAAAACCAACCCAAAGTGTATTTAATTTTGTGATGGGTAATGATGTGGTTAACAAGCATCTCATGTTTCACTCTTTAAGGTATTCTGTTTAAGTTGTCTGCAAAAAAAAAAAAAAAAAAAAAAAAGTGAAAAGAGTTCAGAACAAATTTACCTGCTGCTTATTATGACTTGTAGAAGTGATATGTTTCACTTTAATTTTCCATTATTATTAGAGTTTAGTATCAGTGCAGCAAAAATAGTCAATTTACCAATCAGCGAAATAATCAGCATCTCTTTTGAAATCCTTTTTAAGAAAAAAGCCAAACTTGGTGTTTTCAGCCTCTAAAATATTCTTATTTTTATTCTGTTTTATATCACAGTAAAAATATTTTTTTGGGGGGGGGGGTTTGGACAGTTTTTCGAAACAATGAATTGCTTGATCAAAAACAATAATTGTCAGATGAACCAATTTTTCTCATCATTAAAACAACTTCTACACCTTTGTGATTTTGGTCAAAGAAGTGGTAAAAGAAGTCCTGCCACCAACATTATCAGTTTCTATATTAGCATTGTCCAACCACTCTAGTCTTGTCAAGTCCCAGCATGTCTCTCCTTCGTTTCTAAACCTCACTTCCACCACTTAAAAATACACAAACTTCCCCATGGGGACTGAGATGGGTTGCATGTGTTTGTGTTCTTTAGGCAGAAGTCTAGTCCCCCACTTACTTGTTGACGTTCACGTACCAGATGATGGTGGTGAGCAGGCTCCCAAAGCAGAAGAGAGTGATCATCAGAGAGAAGAGAGACTTCTTGAACTGTCCCCTCATACTTCTCGCTTCCCCGGTAACTTTCCTCTTTAGCACCCCCTTCACCTTCTGTCTCTCCGTCTGTCTGGGTTTATCTTGTACAACACTCACTCGATATCTACTATCTGTAAACCCTGCCTTGTTGTCAGATTTCCTCCCCTTCCTCCTCTTCTTCCTCCTTGGATTGCTCTGATAGTATCTCTATCTCTCTCTCTCTCTCTCTCTCACACACACACACACACACACACACACACACACACACACACACACACACACTTCTACTCAAGAGTGTCAATCTTTCGCCTCTTGCCGGTTTTCTGTTTTCTTTTACCTCGCTCCCCCCTCCTCCTCTTCACCCTCTTCCTGTTCCCCTGATTTGACTCAGAGTTCTTCTCCTTCCTTAACAGTGTGAGTCTTGTCAGACATTGCCTCTTGTTCGGGCAAGTCTAGCAGTCCTCTGTGCCTCTTTACTTTGCGCCGCCTCCCTTCCTGCTCAGGTTCAGGTCAGCTGAGTTGAATGAGCTGATATTTTGCCGCTCCACATCCTACTTTAATCCTTGCCATGTCCGTTTGGTCCATCCAACTTCTTTCCTCTGTTGCTCCCTCTGGTTTTTCCTCATGTGCTCGCACAGACAAAACTCACACAGTCCTACTTTCCACCGTATGGTCCCACCACTGGTGCTCTTTTCTGTTCTCCGCCCACCTAACCCCCCCCCCCCCCCCCCCCCCCCCACCGTTCCTGAGCCCCAGCCTACTCTCTCTGCTTTCCCCTCCCTCCCCCAGCCATCCTCCGCCCACACCCCCCTAAACCCCTCTCCCCCTTTGCATAAAAAGGAGGCAGTAACATGAGTGCCCAGTACTGAATTAGCCCACAGTTTGGCTCTTGACTAGTGTGTGTGTGTGTGTGTGTGTGTGTGTGTGTGTGTGTGTGTGTGTGTGTGTGTGTGTGTCAGAAAACATTCAAGACCACTGAGGGGCAGTGGCTTCCCGTCCAATCGGAGGAACTCTTACCCCCCAAAAAAACTCTTACCTACACACACAAGCTTCTTTTATTTCAATGTCAAACTTTTGCCAGCTGTGTGGACTCATATCCTGAGACAATAAATCCAAGTGTTCCTCAGTGTGAGAGGTGGGGAAGGGAGGAGAGGGGAGGGGGGGATAGATGGGAAGATGGGAAGGAGGGAAGAAGGGAGGGGGGGAGGAGGGATGGGGGCGGGCGAGGAAAGGAAGCCTCTCCTCAACAAAGATGGGAACCTGCTTCACATATGTCAGCACTTACCAGCAGGATTAACAAGGTAACTCACGAACTAGCAGCAGAAAACGAGACCAGCAGAACGCTTAGAACTCGTGTGTTGTTTGGCTTTCATTTGGGAGCGCTGTTTCGCCCGCGGTGTGGTGGACGGGAAGCGGGGGAATAAAGTCTTAGAGGTAAAGCTAAAGGAGGATTATGGGAAATTTGTTGAGCATATGGGACACATTTCACAATAAACACCCACAAGTGGATGGCCGCACCCAGCTCTCCTGCATTTATGCTCCCTGATTTCAGGTTTTCGGTGGAATGAAAAACTCCACGCTGTGCTCGAGGCAGTAAAGCAATAATGTCTCATAACGACATGCTGAGTAAGCTGAGCTGCGCCACAGCAACCTCGCCACCACACGCACTGAAAATCCAAAACAAAAGAGCCCTCAGAAAGTTTCTTTTTTGGCCGTCGTTGGGAGTTTACAGAAAACTTGTTGGGGGTTGTTTGGGAGCGTTGACCAGATGGAAATTTGGTCGATGGTCAACAAAGAGGGTCGAAAAACGAATAAAATCAAGTCTAATAGTTACAAATAGAGACAGAGGGATGTGTAGGAAAGTAAAAACCTACACTTACCCTGCTTTTTACCTCATGTAATGGTTTCAAATGAGCAGGTCTGGTGACTCCAGTGGGCTGATGGGCCTCTTATGGGGAATGTGCACTTTGTGTTTGCACAAGGAGAGGTGCCACTGGTTAATGGTTCTGTTTTGTGTACACATTTTGGAATGAATACAAGTGCTTGATAGTCAGATGCATTTTTTTTTTTTCAGCCTCTGTGCACATCTTCTCTGCAACGTGAAAGAAACTCTGTCTGGAGCGGAAACGAAAGACAAGAAACCCTCTTCTTCGCTGGAACACGCACTTCCTAGATCTATCATGATGAAGACAGGGTAACAAACTCACGCCTGAGTGCGGTGCCTCGGAGAGAAAAGAACACAAGTGCACGATCTTACAGGCATCGTGAGACACCAGCAGCAATGTGGAGGAGGAATAAAGGGTGAAAAGTGGCTTTCTCAAACGCGGAAATTCTGTGATAATAACAGGGCTGTGGACAGGGGAAGAAAAAAAAAAAAAAAAAGGGAGCCACTGCCCCAGAGTAATTGTAGTGTATCGGAGAAGAGGTAGAGCAGCGAACACCTTGCTTCCCTGGCAGTCTGTTAAATCAAATATCCAGGCCCTATAGCATCTGGTTTCCCCTCATTACAGGCTGTCCTGCTGCCTCCCACACACACACAAGTCAGTCATTAGCTTATTACAGACAATGCCATTTCCATCCAAAGACCCCATTAGCTATTTAACCACATTAAAGCCACAGTAGTAATTTTTCAGTCTGACATTCATAATCTTGTAACACAGGAGATTTCTCAGCATTGTGCAGCTCTTGCGCCTGTAGGAAAGCCTCGGTCCTCTCTTACTCAGCGTGGATGAATCACGCCACAGTAATCATGAATGACTGATGATGACGTAATCAAGACTTAACTTTTCCTTTTGTGATTAATTTGGCACAGAGAGGGGGGGGAAAGGAAGGGTCAGTGAAAAGTTGACCAAATTCAGCGTATTCTGCAAATTTCTCCAATTTATTTACATTTTTGCATGAGCCGACACGAATTGGCCGAGGATGTCTGTATGCTCCTCAAAGAGGTTGACAAACATGTATAATAATGGGCAAGTGTGTGTCCAACAGGTGAATCCTTGTTGTTAAGATTCATACTTGGTTTAAGGTTTGGGTAAGGTGAAGTTTGGTGAAGTCTCCAGGGGTAGGTCGGTAGGGTGTACTAACGGAAAATGACTGCGTGTGTGTGTGTGTGTGTTTGTGTGTGTTTCCCAACTGCGCGTGACAGGAAGCTACAAAAGCGGCATGCTTCAGGGTGACAGACAATAATGGAGGGGTGTGTGTGTGTGTGTGTGTGTGTGTGTGTGTGTGTGTGTGAGAGAGAGAGAGAGAGAGCAAGAGAGGCACACGGGGGGGAACCAACCACTTCCTCTACAAAGCTATGTCATGTGACATCATCACAAGGCAGAAAGAGGGACAAAGGTCCCATTGTCACCCCAAAAAAACAAGCACCCGAAATCACCCAACGAGCATGTCCTCCTTCTCCACCTGGTTCGGACAACAACCCTCCTGCAGCAGTGATGACGATACTGCTGCTCTGCGTGTTACATGATGTTAAACCACGACAGACAGGATGTAAATGTGCTCGGTGGTTGTTGGGTTGTTTTTTTTTTAGAAATGGGGTTTCCTCTGAGTGTAACATCAACCCTCTCTCTGGCTTTATTTCAGCTGCTGCAGGGTTGCCTGCTGCTAATACTGAGAAAAACAAAAACTGCTGTTTCCTGCCATTTTTGACTATTTATTGTGTTAATTACTTGGCAAGGATTTCCAAATGTGATAAACATTTGTCTCCATACGCAGACTGAGTCATCCCTGTTCCCGGTAAATTATACTTAAACACAGGTTGCGTTCCACAGACCAGGTGTTGAGATGTTTTGGAGACAAGACCACCCACAGGGTGTGAATCAGTACAGCCGGTAAATAGTTTGTGAAACATTGATTTATTCTCTTACTCTTTCAGTTTGAGTGTGGCAGACTGTAACTAAGTAGTGTAAACAAATACACAAAGAGGATGCGATGTTTGCCAGATGACTTTTTTTTTCGGAGCATCTTTTTTGAGCTCCTACCGGCAGAGGAAAATGCAGAATAAAAACGATTCAGGGTCTTGAAATCGATGATCCGGTGATAGTTTATAACCAAAATGTAAAAAAAAGGGAAAACAAAAGGGAAAACACACAATCCATTTCCAAACAATCACACAAATACCACGAACAAGACGGGTTACACAAAACACATCATTGAGGTTTTCTTAGGAAAGAACAACACGCAGAAGGACTGCAACAGTAGCATAACCTCAACATATCAACCACTGAGTCTCTTAATGACGTACATACAGCACCTTTCTGCGGTATTACTTCCTGTACAATACACTTGCATTTTGGCAAATAACATACATGAGAAGGACCTGTGACATTCTCGTCATAACTGAAATGTCTTTATTTCCAATTTTCTATAAATGTGTCTACAGCACACATTTAGTGGTTCTCAAAACAAACCTGAGGCGTCAAATGAGGATTTTTATTTATTTATTTATTTTTTAACCTCTTTAAGCATCTAAAAATCCTTAAAATTGGTAAAATATGGACCACATCATTTATTTTGATAAACCACTAATGGTTTCAAGCAGAGATGATAAATATGGATGTTTGTCTCAGAGCAAACTAAATATCTTCAGGTGTTGGACTGTAACTGAGCAACGTGAAGATGTCAGCTTGAGCTTCAGGTAGTTCTGATTTCTCTTTGTTTGTTTTGTTTTCCTTTTACTGTTTTTTTTTTTTTTTTTAGACCAAACAATCAAGAAAATACTTATCTGATCACCAATAATGAAAATAGTCATAAGATGGAGCACCTCTTCAGTCGCCAACAAGGGTATCTTCAGTACGCTATACATATTTCTACATGTATAAATGTACAATATAAATACATTTAATGGGAGTTCAGTCGTAGTGATGTGAAGTTTGAACTGTTTGAGGCTTAACTTTAAATCTGCAGACCATATGTGACCTTTTTTGTGTGTGTTTGTTTTCCCTCCTTAGCTCAGCTGACTGAGAAGCTAATCACGAGGGACTTCTGGGTCACCTGACGGAATAATGTTGTGGGTTTTTTCTTTTTTTTTCTCCAGCTGCGGGCCGTTAAATTGTCATCACCCTGCACCTCGGCTGAGACCGAGTGAATGTCCACACAGGGAGGTGTGATGGAGGAGTTGGTGGGCCTGAGGGGGGAAATAATTTTTGTTTTGAGGGGGGGGGGGGCAGCACTAACGGGGTCATGTGGTTAAGGAACAGCTGATCCCGGTGCATTCCTCGGCTGCTCAGCATGTGGCCTGGTGCCCTCCCGCATGTATGAACTGTTGCCACCCAGCACGTCTCACACTCACTCACAAGTAAAAGTCCAAACTGATGAATGACGTCCACACATACAAACCTGTGGCCCACAATCACTTAGTGGCGCACATGCATAATTTACACTTCCTGTCGTGACTGTAATGGACATGAGGGAACCTCCATTCAAGTGTATTACAAATAATGTATTAGAGAAAGAATAAACATGAGAGCTCGTGAAGCGTCCCAAAATATTTCCATTTTCTTTGAACACAACATGAAAGGTCCTGCAGCTTCGCCGAACAGATTTGTTTTCTTCCCCCTCGGGAAAAAGCAACTGAAAGTAAATCCAAGTTCAGCCGCATCAAAACAAGCAACGAGTCCACAGTTAGATGAGCAGATAACGTTGTTTTTTTTCCAGGAAGATGAATCAAATATCACTGACTTTAAAGGAGGCTAACTTTTAGATTGTTTTTATTGTTGAAAAGTAACTCCAGGATCTTTAAATTAAATTCTGCACTTTCTTCTGCATCAGATTTAACATCTCTTTTGAGAAAATGCACCTTTTGTAGTTCATCCGTTTCAACATCTGAGATGAGGTTTGAATCACTGCAGGTCACAGCGGCGGCCTGAAAAAAAAAGTGATCGGTCGGATTATCATTCTTCGGACAACAGGAAATACAATTAATCGGAACTGGCTTGAAATCAAGGGTCTTATGCGAAATTTGTTTGATCAGATTGGTAAACCAATAAAGTGAATAACAATATTAAACAAGTTGTCGGGGTCATGATACAATAGTGGAATTCAAACTTAAGTGATTATCAACAGCATCTTTCCCATTAAATCAAAGCTTTGCGTGACCATGAAGAAACGTCACAGACTCCTGCAGCTGAAAGAAAGTACTGATTTATTGAAAAGGAAAAAGGACACGTTCACCTCAGTTTACAGATATTACAGGATTTTTTTTTTTTCTACCATTATAGGAAATCAAGTGATTGTCATTGAATTCAATTTTCTGTTGTTGTTTTTGTTTTTATTCAAATTTTAAACA
Source organism: Embiotoca jacksoni (assembly GCF_022577435.1). Lineage (NCBI taxonomy): Eukaryota > Metazoa > Chordata > Actinopteri > Embiotocidae > Embiotoca > Embiotoca jacksoni. Next base: position 97,586 of record NW_027185285.1, on the reverse strand, counting down.
TTTCACAAACATTTTTTGTTAAAGGTTGTTTTGTATATTGAATGATAAAATTACACAAGAAAATACACTCTTTTAAGAAGTGCTACAGGAGAGCTCAGACTTTTAAAGTGTTTTTGTTGTTGTTGTTGCTGTTTTTATCAAAGTTTAAGAGAATTTTTTTTTGTTCAAATTTAAAATGCCAGTCTACAATCCCAACTCAACATCCACTTACAACAGCTTTTTATTTATTAATAACCATGACCCCCCCGGTGAGTTTATCTCCATGCAGCACTTCTTGTCATTGTTGGCTTCATTCTTCATTCAAGTTCATTCTTTACTTTTAGAGATTCTGAGTTTGACAAAACAATTACATGTTGAAGCTACTTTTATTCTGTTTTCAGTTTTCATTCATTGACATAAATATGACACACTTTTTTTTAGTTTTGTATTATGTTTATACCGTTTTGTTGGGAGTGTTTCTTTGTTTTGGTTTAGAGATGATTTACTTTAGTCATTTGACACCCTGCTGGGAGCCGGTTTAAAGGCAAAGCTGGCGACAAACGAGGCCCTCTGCCTCCCCCTAAAGGTAGAAATGGTTCTTCCTTGGAGTTAATTGATTGATGTTAATTTTGATATTGTGTTTATTCAATGTTACTGGTTGCTGTGCACTTCGTCCTGCGTGTAGTTTTAATTGACTTTTTTTTTTTTTTTTTTTTTTTGTCAAATGTGTCTGTGTGGTGAATATCATCTTGCCTTTGACACGCGAACAGTTTAAGATTTGTTGCCTGTTGCAACTTTAAAACCTCAAATTGAACTCTATATCCACAACAACCACGAAAAATTTCAAAGTAAAAGCACATAAAAATAATGCAAAAGACTAGTTATATAGTCAATACTTAATATTAACCTTTGCATACCAACAAACAGGAACAATATCAGCATGTACAATTTCAATTTTATAAAACCCATATCTCAAAAGTAACATCTCTGAATAATGCATAACACATTAAAGAAAGTCTTTTTTTAAATTATTTATTTTAAACTAATGAACAGAGCACACTGGAAGATCTTATCAAGAAAACCAAGTTAAAAAGGAGAAATGTGGTTTTAAAATGTATTATTTGTTCAAAGTTAATCGTCGTCCTGTGATAAGTCAGGTGTCACAGTTTACCATGTTAACGATTATTTTTAAGAGCCTTTTGTTACCATACAGAAATTTAATTTCCATGGTCACACAGCTCAAAGAAATCCTGAGCAAAATGAGGACAATAAGAGCAACTATTTAAATAATTTGCCGTTTGTGTCACATTTTATCAAGTGGTTTCTTTACTACTTTACTTTTTGATGGATTACCTTGCTACTGTGGCTAATGAGCAGTAGCACTGCGAAATGGATGCAACAGCCTCCTGCACACACACACACACACAATCCAGTCACTTGTAGTTCAATACCTGAAATTGAAAGTTTTTATTATGCTCATTAAGGCCTTTTTTTTTTAGGGAACTTGGTTGTTACTCATAAACTTGTGTTGTTAAACCCCTTTGGCATTCACTCTGGAAAAATACATTACTAATCAGGAAGTACAGGAGACCACAACTGTCTTTTATGTACACTTTTATTGTCAGCACTTGACAGGTGGCAGTCAGGCAGGACACAAAGAGCCAGATTACTTCTTGGTCTCCTCCTCCTTGGACAAGTTCTTGATGATCTCCTCCTTCTTGGCTTGGAGACGCTCCTCTCTGCGCTTGCGGGCCTCCTTTGTCTTGGAGCGACGAGCCTCGGCCTGGTCGCTGAAGGACGAGCAGAGAGAGACACATGGTCAACGAGTGTATAATATTCAAACTTTTAATATCCACTCAACCATCGGCGATAAAAACCTGTTTAACATTAAATCCAATGCAAGTGAACTGGTGATGACAGTTTCACACAATTTATAGCAGCGCAGACTCATTACACGATGTGATAACTGGAGATTTTAACCTGGACCATCAAGTTCGTCCAAAGCCTTACTGTTCCAAATGAAGGCGTCTAATTGCAACACTTGTTTGAATGAATACTTACGCCAGGAGCTTCTTGCGGGCCTTGTCTGCCTTCAGCTTGTGAATGTGCTCCATAAGGATGCGCTTGTTCTTGAACACGTTACCCTTAGCCCTCAGGTAAAGGCTGTGGTACCTGAAGAGGAGCAGAGGAAGGGGAAATAAACTCAGAAATCACCAGAACACACACACTCAACAACATCGAGCTCCATTTAAGAAGCTGAAATTCAGAATACAGGTTCGGCGTGGCCGAAAAGAAATAATCTCCCATTTCTGAAGACGGTTTGATGGCATAATTAAATGCAGAGAGAGAGTGACGCGTCAACGGAAGGAAGCATCAACCGCCGAAGGAATAAAGAACCTACATGTGCCTGTCGATCTTCTTGGACTCCCTGTAGCGACGCAGCAGACGACGCAGGATCCTCATGCGGCGCATCCAGGACAACTTCTCTGGCATACGGGCGTTGGCCGTACCCTTTCTCTTACCTGGACGCAGGGATCAAGAAGATACGTCAAGTGGGCCGGCAACGAAATGCTACCAACTTAATATTAGAGTAGGTTAATCATTTTCTGCTTTCCGACACGTGAACGTACCGGCTCCCATGTGTCTTCCCTTGCGGCGTGCCAGCGTGTTCTTGCGGCAGCGGGCTCTAGAGTGGACCGTCACGGGTTTGCGAATGATAAGACCATCCTTCACCAGTTTACGGATCTGCTGGCCTGAACACAAGTTAGAGGAAACAAGTCAAGCTGCTGGGATGCCTCGAATACGGCCGCATCGGTCAGCGAACGTTTGAACTTTGAAGACAGAGAGTACATGACGTCATGTTAAGATTAAATGAATCCCAGTTTTTCAAAATACAAAGCGTACACAAAAAAAAAAAAAAAAAAAGGATTTTGCAAAGAAATTCAGCTGTTTAGCACATTTAGTAAATGCTTTACTCGTTATCTGTAACAATACAGAAGAAGAGACTCCCATGAAAGGAAATGTAAAATAGTCTCTGAGTGGAAAAAAAAAAAATCAGATGAAATTTTAAATAGTTGAAAGGGATCACCAGGCATTAGGTGTTTAAATAAAAGACACTATCGAGTTGTATTATGGACTAAGCTCCAGCCATTATTCCCCCTCTGTGAAGCCTGATGACCTCCTGAACCTTTTCAGTTTTCACCGACTTGGGTTATAAAAAAAATAAAATAAAACGAGTATTAAAGACAACTTGCTGCTCTACTTACGAGAGTTGGCGTTGGCGATCTCGTTGGTCTCGTTGGGATCCAGCCAGACCTTCTTCTTGCCGCAGCGCAGGACGCTGGAGGCCAGCCTCTTCTGGAGCCTGAGCATGCTGCAGGACGGACGGACAACACACCCGATCAGCACCCCGGCGACAATTAAAAAGCATCCAGCGTAGTTTTTTTTTTAATTATTATTATTTTTTAATATTAAACAACTGTTCTAATGGACTCGTTAAGTGGTAGCCGAGTGGCTGCTAACCGCAAAGCTAACGTTTCACTGCCAGCCGGGTTGACAACATGGCCTCTCTCTGGTCTGCTTGCGTCGTGCGTCGCAGAACCACGTTTAAAAAATACGGGGATTTGGGCTTTGGAGGGACGTATAAATAGGACATATTGGTAAAGAAGGAACTCGTGTGTCTTAAAAAAGTGATATGAAGTCAACAGATGTTCATTTTAGCAGTTATATTCGGGCTTTTATTGTGCCATCGACGGCATGCCTACCTCATGGCTGCTGCTTCAATTGGAAAAGGAAGGCTGGAGAGGACGGAGTGGGAGCTACCATTTTAGAGGAGAGTCCATCTCTGCTCATGAAACAGCTCGGTGGTAACTCCTGCCATACTCGACATTATTATGGCTCCACGTACTTCTTCGTGATCATATTTTTCAATATTCAAAGACCCAACTGATAGAAAGTTGATAGCGACAAAAAAAAAAAAAAGCGATTGCGAGCGTAGTTTAAAAGTCTACGTCTGTAACCCCCGCTCGTAAAATAATGGTACTTCCCAGTGTGGTTGAAATGCATTATGGGGCAGATAGCATTTGGCTGTATTCTGCTGTTACGACACATGATGGCGGTGTTGAGACCAGAAACTAATATTAATCAATACCGACTGCTGTCAAACTACTAATACGATAATGATGTACGTTTTGAGAGGAAATATTTTACACAATTTAATAGCTTGTATTTGTTCTAAAAAAAAACCTGCGGCTACACTTCAGTTTAACCCCACAACAAGCTGTAAGTACGTGAACATCGTGTTAACTATGAATAACAGTGTTGTTTGTCCTCCCCAAAAAATATCTAGTGCTTGCTGAGTGGATAATATGATCAACTATTAAGATAATACATTAATGTTTACTGTGCAAATGCCTAAAGTGAAACGTTGCAGAATGTTGCGACATCCGGTGTGCTTTTCAAATTAAAAACACTCTAGCGTTTCATACACAATCTTTTTTTCTTCTTCCTCTTCTGGTTTATATTCATAATCCATCATGAATAAGGGTAATACTGGCACTGCTTCTTTTTTCTTTTTTTTTCCCCCACCGCTTCCATTATTATCAATAAGAGGATTAACAATTAGAATACCATTGTGCAGTCACATTTTAATAACATTACAGTGGAGGATTAGTATAGTAGTGTGATTTTCTGTTTGCTTTCTTAAATCTGTAGCCTGATTATGATTCTATTATTCATGATCATTATTGCTAAATGCCTCAAAAGATGCCTCACTGTATCTCACGAAATGCCAAGTGTATTTTTGGTTCGGCACTTTTGATTGGATAATGATTTATACAATTGATTCTCATGACCTTTTAAAGTAGATAAAAAAAAGTAATGACACTTTTATCATTAAACCTATGCTGCTATCTGCAAGAGGAAAGTTTCCATTCCCAACATATTGCACACGACCGAACTAGTATCAGACAGTCTGAACTGCGAGTGATGCAGAAAGTTGTGAAAGACACCGATGGTAAATAATCAAAAAGCATAAAAATGAAAAGTTCCAAGTCTAGCAAAAAGATTGTGTTTAAAATATTCAGCTCAAAAAGTCAAAAATAACAACAACAACAACAACAACAACAACAAAAAAAACCTTCAGCTATCCAGAATGTGAATAAATTAGAAAAAGATCTAATTTTAAGTCTTTGAATGGCTTTTATTGAAAAAAAAAAAAAGTGTGTGAGTTGGTGTTGTGAGTGTGTACTTATGAGGACGTACTTATGAGGACGCCTGTAAAAATAGCAAGCTTGGCCCATCACCATTTGACTGGCCGCTGATTTAGGGTCTGCTATTGTTGCATTCTCGTCTCTCCTGCAGCAGCAGCAGCAGCAGCAGCAGCCTGTCACCATGGCAACGCTGCACGCTCTCACAGCGTGGGTGCATGAGGACCACTTGTTTGACTTCTTCACCTCCGGTAACCCTGAACACCAATTTAAATCAGCATCTCCGCGCAAAGAATAACCTGAAGTGCTGGAACACGAGCTGGTACGGCGTGAACTCTGCTCGCTGCAGAGGAACGGTGTCACGCAACGAGAGAGCAACAACGTGGAAGCCTTAAATTAGTTGTTGGGCTTACAGTCTGTCCAGGAGAAGTGTGTGTGTGTGTGTGTGTGTGTGTGTGTGTGTGTGTGTGTGTGTGTGTACTAGCATGCCTTTTTGTGGATCTCAACCTTTCTTTTTGCGAATACTTCGTATTCTCACGTCCCTCCGCTGAGATTTCGTAGTTTGTCCAACGCAAGACCAATAAAACACGATAGAGGAACGGCAGCGCTACCTCAGACGAACAGGTGCAAACAACACGACAGCTCGGCTGGAGGTTCTGCTGTGTAGGAGAAACAGAAAAAAATGTCCCGCCTCGACAGATTTTTGACGGCCAATTTGCAACGCAACAGCTGATATGGCATTATCAGGACGTAGTTTCCAAAAACAAATTGCATCAATACCAACTTGAGTACATCGAACAGTTCACGAAATGAATGCCTTGCTGCGTTCTTCTATAATTACAGCTGAATATGCAGACCCACAGCAAGTATTTCTCGCTTTGCAGAGCTCCCACTGATCTCCATTTAATATCCCCTTTCCTGTAATACAAATCTTGCATAAACGCTCTCATCTTGTTTTATATATTGCATATGAAGTATAATTTCATGTATCCCCAACAGCTGGATTCCTGCCATCCAACAAGGGCGAGCAATTAATTGACTGCCGATTCACTGTAACATTTAACTGGTCAAAAGGTATTGATTTTCTTCTGTTGAATTGGATCAACGTTGCTGAGAGCTGCAGAATTGATACTTCCCGAACCTCCAGTGACGACCAGGGTCACATATTGGGCAGGACAGAAGGTCACAGCCGGCCCATTTGCAGGGTACTTTACTGCTGAATGCATCAGGACGTCTATGACGTCAGGCCTGAAGTGCTGTCTGAGAGAGGTTACTCACATTGTTCACGAAATAGACAGCAATCATCTGTGAAGGAGACAAAAACACAGCAGTTGCAAATCAAACAACATAGTGTCATGTTGACACTTGGGGGATCTTAAGTTTATTATGTCAGATCCGCTGCAAAGAGGAGCATCAGCTGAAGGCCATAAATGTTAATGTAAACTGAAGATAGCCACCGCTGACTCACTCCACTCAGTTTCCTCGGGCAACAGCAAAGAGAGGAAAAAGGAAGCGAGCAAGCTGAGAACGACCTGAAACTCTGTGTTCTCCTGCTGCACATCATGTTTCACTGCTTTTTTTTTTTTTTTTTTTTTTTTTTTTTTTTTTTTTTTTTGGAAGAGGATAACTATGAAAGCTTCCTCCTACAAAAGCTCACCGGAAGTGTGAGCCGCAGGAGTCGAGGATGATCTCGTGGGTGTTCAATCCAACGCCATCAGGTCCGATCACAACGTCACGCAGATGTCCCTCCAGGAGGACTTCGTCACAAACAGGCGTGTGGATCTGTTTCCTCCGAGTGGGATTTCTATGAGCTAATCAATTGATATGATATCATTTGGCTCTGTGAACTCGGTATTAATCATTTTTCAGTAGTCGTCATCTGAGAATCATAAACGCTTAAAAATCGTGACAATCTTGGGAGTAGTACACTTATTTGATTTTCAGCCTTGCTTGAGTGGTGCTGAGCATCATTCATCATTTTCAGCCAGACATATCATTTAAATTTACATTACATGTCGGAAAACTCTTCAAATTAACCCACGGGGAATTATCCCGTGACTCTGCATACCCAGTTTTAGTGTCTTTCAGCTCATTGTTTTGACTTTACTGTTTGCTCTCACGGCTCTCTTTTAAGCTGCACCCAGCTGATGGGAATTTGCCCAGTTGGCATGAATTGAATCTGCAAATGAACGTGCACAGACGTGATAAAAAAAAAAAAAAGTAGAGAAACTGGAGGGAAACAGTTGAAAGAACTGGGTTTTTTTGTTGTTGTTGTTGAGGTCTGAGTGCAGAAAACGAGTACAGAGGCGCACTCCCACGAGGGGTGGGTGAAAAACTCGTCTCGCACCAAAATCACGATTTTTAATTTCTACGATTTCCGAGTTGATTCACAAAAAGTCCAAAAGTAGATATTTTTTTTTTGTAGTAAGCGCAGATGAAATTAAAACAAGGTGTGCTTTTATGATCCAAGCATCCTATGTTCCCCTGTTCGACCTATCACACCTTAACCAAGTCACAAACATTTTGTTTTGTTCTTAATTTTGCTGTGAGTTGACAATAATTTCTAACTTTATGGAATTGCTATGATCTCAATGATGACATTCATCCTTACTGTCTTTATTCTCCGAGGCTTTTAAACTGTAACTAGTGATCTTTTTAAAAAAAAATATCTTTTAGGGCCCTATAAAGCTGCTTTCTGGGAAATATTCCGCCAGCCCCGATCCCACCCGTCAACAGGGTCCCTGGAGCTGGGAGAGCTCTGGTGTTTTCCTCAAGGCCAAACCAGAGTGAGTTTCCTCTTCTTCAGATTATAGAGACCTCAGATACTGAGCCTCCCTGCAGCTGCAATAAACCATCTGTGAAACTGAACTATTCTCACCCCTGTCCCACCTCCCCAAGTACAGCTCCACAGGACCCTTTTGGTCTCTGGATCCCAGTGTTGGGAGCCGGTGCCCGAACCAGACAGCCTGTCCACACTCACAGCCTCCATCAACAACTCTGTTGTTGTCTCCTCAATCGATAACTGAAGGTGGGGTCTGTTCAGTGAGGCGTGGACCTCGGCTACCAGCTGGAGGCTGTTGAGCGCACACGGGAGACAGAAACAAGTCACAGCTACAAACACAGAAACACACCGGAAGTTGGAAGATACTGCCTTCAAAATAAAAACGTGTACGCCTGCCGTTAGTCATAGAGCTGTTTTGTGCTAAGATAACCAACAAACAGGTTTTACAAACACCTCTGTAACAGTACTATCAACACATATTAGTCACCATCATGTCCCACAAGTAGTACAACTGTAGCCTAAAACTAAATCAGTATAACTTCCTCTTTAATATAGTCAGCACTTCGATGGTACGTCATTTTGTCAACTTAACTTGTTCTGACATTATAAACAAAATATAGAATTAATGTGGGAATATCTTAAACAAATATATCCTTTCAAATACAGCACAATTTTCATTAACTGACAACAAGATAATGACTATAAATGACAAATTATATCTATGAACAAAGCTTTATAGGCACCAAAAGTATCTGCTCCAGGGCTTGTTCTTGTTATTGCAGATTATATATTTGTTGTGTTTTTGGGCTTGTTGTCCTGCTGCACAATCTATTTGGGAATGATCAAATACCACCCAGATGGTACCGTGAGACGGAGGCGCCTAAAAGTTTACACAGTACTGTATGTTATACTTGTAATCTGGCAGAAGAACTATTAAGATCTTTCGTTTAAATAAAAGTACCAATACAGCAATGTAAGAGCTCGCTACGAGAAGTAAAAGTCCTGCATGAAAAAAAATCCTACTCAAGTACCAGCAAAGTAACGGTAGAATTACTGGTTTGGTCTCAGGTGTTTTTAGATATGACATCATTGGATCATTAATACAGAAGCATCCGTGTGTAAGAAGCATGATAGGCTACTGTTTTAGCTGCTGCAGTTGGAGCTAGTTTAAACTACTTTTCAAACAGAAGTTGCCAAGCCATGCTCCATATCACAAGCATCAATAGGCGTTCCATTTAATGCAATTAAATAGGTATTTTAAGATGACTAAAAATATAAATCTTGACCTTTCTTTTCGACTACTTTTATTTTGAAAGCAGTATAACCGGATGTGTGGTTGCGTCACGCCGTTGACTTGACTCTCGCGTAAAAGCTTGGTGCGCCAGTGTGTAACGCTATAGGCTGGAGGGAGGCAGCTGTTGCCATTACATTACCAGCCAGCTCCGCTCCGCTCCATCAGCGGCTTCAACCCTCCCTGAACCGAAGGAGAAAAAAAAAGAAGATGATGAGTGTGTCGACACCATCATAAACATACGAAACTGAAAACAGATTTATTTAAAACAAAAAAAGTTAAATCCAATGGTACAGAAAAGTAGTATGTCCAGGACGCCTTCGACCTCAACCCAGGAGATCCAAATGGACATGTTCGACCATCATCCAAACACACAGGTAAGAACACGGATCAGAGAAAAGCAAATATTTATCACAGCAAATTGAAAATACTCCGCGTAAATGTCGGACATTTATGCTGAAGATGCTTTTTGTTTTTGATGAACCGTGGAGCTGCTTCACTTCTGGAGATGAACAGGTTGTTCGGCAGTTCGGTCGCATGATTTTGCCTGTAAATGCTTCCGCACGCGGCGCTGATTGAATTTAGTCAAATTAATTATCATAAGAAGAAGCGAAGACATGTCATAGTTTTCTCCTGATATGGATTATGATTTGAAATTGCATCCTCGGCCTGCGTTCAGCCGGGTAATTATGTTGGTTTTAACAAGTGTATGTTGCGTGTGTGTGTGTGTGTGTGTGTGTAACCATGATGCAACGCTTGTTTTTTTTTTTTTTTATTAATTTTTTTATGCTGCCTGCTGGAATCGTATGAAAACCCCACCTTTGTTTAATTAATCAGTAATTAGCCAACTAAATGTTGATCAGAGCAGCTGGACAACAGCTCAAATCCCAAAAAATATCAGTTCTAAGTTTTTAATTGGAAGTAAAGTACTTCATTTGGCCATAAAATGTTTTTTTTTTCTTTTTTTTTCTAGTTTACAAATCTGAAAATAATACTGCCTAACACCCCCCCCCCCCCCCACACACACACACACACACACACAAACAAACAAACATCAAAAACAAAGATTCATTCATTTTCAGATTTATCCTTCATCTCTCGCCGGTGTCGCTGTTTTTTTTTTTGTTTTTTTTTTCACAGCCACAAATAGGCAGCGCATTGAGGAAGTGACATGATGTTGTGGGCATGTTTAGTCATAACAGTTTAAATGGATGAAAAATAAAATGATGCGAATATCTAGAAGAAGCACACCCACGCTGAGCTCAGTCATTGTCTCTTTGGAGCAAGAAAGAAAAGAAAAGAAAGGAAAAAACAACAACAACAACCCCACCTCACCACAGACAACCAGCGCTTCAAACCTTGCCAAGTCCTGCTCTCTCCTCTTTACTCCCACTCCTCCCTGCTCCCTCCCCCCCCCCCTCTCCCCTCCTTCCCCCCTCCTCCCCTCCTCAGCTCTCCTGATTCCTTCTCCATCCTCTTTGAATGTCTCACTATCTTCATCCTGCTCTCGCCATCTCACCTCATCCTGTCTGCTTTTAGAAATCAGATCTTAATCTGCTGCGAGGCTGCGGTGAGAAACAGATGGACGCCCTCCTTGTGCCAGGCAGCAGGAGTGTGTGTGTGTGTGTGTGTGTGTGTGTGTGTGTGTGTGTGTGTGTGTGTGTGTGTGTGTGTGTGTGTGTGTGTTTGGCACCCGTGATCAATGAGATACAAAGTTCATGTTTTTCCTGCTGCGGGTCACTCCGCTACATGAATTTGATTAGAGAGAGACAAGCGGGAAAACACATTTCTAATATCCTGAAGGAGGTGATGGGAGTTTTTTTTTTTTTTTTTTTTTTTCCGCCCAGCCATGCACTTTACCACAGAAGAAGAAAAATGAACCGAGGACCGATCCGAATTCGGCGCCCGAGGGCGGCTCCGGTTAAAGATTGTGTCCTTGTTGAGCGGCTTCAGATTGCAGATCAGTGAGGATCTACGCGAGCAGAATGAAACTAACGGCTGGAAGATGTGTTGACGCGGACCCGAGGTTTTCACCGTCATTTATACCGAGCGCCCTCCACGCTCCCCGCTTTCCAGTTTAAACCCCCCCCCCCCACAGCTCGCACACAACACCCTCCTTAATTATACGCTTAATCTGGGAGGATGTTTACCAACAGGAAACCTCCCCTCCCCACTTCCTCTGGCATTTCTCTGCCCTTTTACTGACAGGAACCAGCCCCCTGTCATGGCTTCGGCCAAAGACCACATGCCAACGCGTGTAACATACCTGCACCCACGCGCGGCGTGTTCACGCCAACCTCTCTGAGAACGGGCCGATCGTCCAACAGGTTGCAACCAAATCCAAAGTGTAAACCATCATTCATTCCGAAATAAAAAGGAGCGGTGAGCGATACCATTCGTTTTAATAGTTTCTCGTCGAGCGACTTTCCAGTTTGCCTTTCGCCAAACGCGCACAATTTTACACTGCCGTGGATGACGTCTCGAAATAGAGGTGTTTCATTTATTGGGTTTTTTTTGCTTCCTCCAAAAACATTAAATCAGGCGTTAATTAGCCGAGCTGCCTGAACGAAGATGTTAAGTTCGTCACAGCTGAGCGAAAACTCGCCGTTACCGTGAGATCCGTGTGGGGATGTAAATACTGCGAACACATCTGGATGTGGTCTGGTTTACATGTGAGCAGATCCCCGCCAGGTGTTTCTGTGATCTACAGATGTGTCTGGATTTTACCTTTCTGCATCGATGCAGTTACTGAACAAAATCGCGCAAAATTATAGCCCAGCGTTTCCCATATTCAGGCATCCGGGTAGATCTTTTTTTTTTTCTACTTGCATGCCTTATTTAACTCTTTTCAAACTAGCAATTTTTTATTTTTTTTTAATTTTTTTTGCCCACACCCGTCGGAGTTGTTGAGTCGAGGCGTCTCTCTGCGCAGCCGCCTCAGATAAACCTGCCCGTGAACATATTTAGGGAACGTCTGTAAATTGCAGCTCCAGAAAAACAACCCGGGCTGAACTCTCCCCTCTCTAAACTGCCCCGCGATCGAATCCACGACAGATGAATCACGAGCAAATCCAATTCTGAGGTCAGTAAATATTCACGCCTCCTAAAGCGACCAGTACAGTTTGGCTTCATTCTTCAAAAGGACAATTTCACAGCGTTTCCGCGTGCGTTCGGTTTAGTCGTTCCTGCTGCTGGTCCTCTCTCACTTGCATTAAACGCGCAACAGGAAGAGATCTTTTAATGGCCGATGTGAACAGGAGGGCTGTCGTTTAAAGACACGCCTCACAGCTGTGAACCTGCTGTCCAGCGAGCTGATAGGTCACCTGACCTCACCTCTTCCTGTTGTCCCAATTTGCATATTGAAACAAATTTGCATTTCTTTGAATAAACCATACAGACTCGAGTTAACGAATATGGTTTTTAGCACATTTATGAACACTAGATAATAAATCCTGACACGTGGTTTCAAGTTTTACCACAAAACCAAAGAAATGGCGGTAAAAGTTGTGTATTTTTTTTTTTAACTGTTTTTTTTTAAACATACAGAGACAAACCAACCTGTATTGGAACCTTATAATAATATTCTTCTTCTTCAGTGTACATTTTCAAAGATGATTCTTTTTCAGTCGGTGTAGGTGGACTGATTTGCCAACAGTGATGTCATCCCCTTTTTCTCCATCTGAGATTCAAGTACAGTTCTCCATCTGCATGTTTACTCTTGTAAAATCACTTCAGATACAATTTTAACATCATAAAAAAAAAAAAAACCTGATTTGCAGAAATTTGGTTGTTTGCATCACAGCTGGTTTGCGACGGAGCGTCCTTTTGTTTTGTTTTCGGACAGGAGTGTGCAACAGACGTGATTCTCTTTTAACTCGCTAACACAGGAAACCTCGCGGCCGCAGTGTGTGTGTGTGTGTGTGCGTGTTTCTTTATGTTCGCACCAGTTGGCGCTGATGTATCGGGTCGTGTTTGTTTAAAGACCGGCGTGGCGGCGGCGGCGCTCATCCCGCAGCCTCCCGTGTGCCCCGTTGAACACGGCGTGACAGCGACGATGACATACCGAGAAGAGGACGACCGCTGTTGGCTGGTTGGCGATCTGTCACTCGGGAGCTCTGCCGCCGATCCCGGCGCGGCCTTTCCACGCGCAGACGTTCGGCCCGGTCGTTCGCCGTTTACGTCGGCCTGCGTGCGTGCGGGGGAGATTGCGGAGCTGCTTGGTTTGAGGATGCGGCCAGTTTTGGCTAAATGTTGTTGCTTCTCATAATGTGAACGTTAAAACAAACAGTCAGTAGTATTGCTGAAGTGTAGTGGAGGTGTGTTTTTATGGATCGCAGATTATTCCAAGCAGCTGTATAGTTTCTCTTCGTGTCATTGTCATTTGACCTTTTTCAACACCTTAATATGAAAAATGGTTTTTTTTTTAATTTTGTTTTTTAAGAATACAATATATGAATAGAATTTCTTAAAGCAGTGTAGTAGCACGTAACTTTTTACAACATGATTATCAATACAAATGAAAATTCACATCATAAAAAAACAAGGATCAACGTGTAGATTTGTAATTTACCTAAGTAATCTGTGACACTGAACAGTTACGTTTCTGTTTGAGGTGGAGTTATCATACATTATTAATATGTGCTAATGTGGTTGTTGCTGCTTGTTGGCAAACGAAGTGCAATCAAATTTTAATGAAAGCGTGTTGATGGGAGATTATTTGTATGTCAATTCTGAAAGACAAACAGTTTTTTATTCATCTAAAAAATGTTGTCGTGTCACAGCTGACTTCATTTTCAGTCACATTTGACTTGCAGAACTGCGTCTACACAAAAACGGCGACGCTCCACGAAGAAGGAAATACACAAAACTAGGTTGTGTTTTTTTGAGTTCTGCACAGATGAGCTGTGTAAACAAGCAAAGTGTATGTCAGTGCAGTTCTTTGATGCAACAGCTGGTCCTCATCAAACATGCTAAGTGTCAGAAACGCAGGGGGCATCCGGATTTGAACCGGAGATCTCTTGATATGCAGTCAAATGATCTACCACTGAGATACCCCCCCCCACCCCCCCGGGGGGAACTTCCCTTCCCTCCCTCCCTCGACTGACATCTACACCTCCGCCTGTGAAGCTACTGCGAGTATTTCCTAACAAGCTCCTCTTCTTTTTTGTTTTTCATGCCGAGAGAACGACGTAGCCCGTCTCCTGATTTTCCAACAAATGTGATTAGTCGGCGTTGTGTAACCATGACGATGTGGGCAGGGTGGGCTCGTAATGCAATGTGTGGCCTCTGCCCAACCCGGATAGGCCATTTGCCAGGGGTCCGCCAATCAGATTACAAGGTCCCAGTTTGCATCAGAACATGAAAAATGACAAGTAATTGAAGGCTGCTCATGAACACAGCGGCCACATTTCGTCTGGTCCACTTCCTCCGCGGTCGGAGACTCGTGCCGCTTTATCTCCGGCTCCATCTGACCGCCTTGATCATATTCAGAAGCTTTTACAAAACGCTGTGGCCAAATGTTAATGGCTGTCGTGCTCCCAAGAAACAAGGTTTTTCTGAGAAATACGTCAAGATAATTTATTGTAGAGAAACACAATTAAACTTTTTCTTTTCTCTCTCTCTCTAAAATCCTCCCCCCCCCCCCCCCTCCTCCCTCCCCGCTCTCCAACCTCTCCGCTTTCAGGGAAAGTACGCCAAGAGGAAGAGCCGATTTAAGCGCTCGGATGGAAGCACCTCCTCTGACACCACCTCGAACAGCTTCGTCCGACAGGTAACGTTTCACACTTAATCCCCGTCTCAGACCGCTAATCAGGGCACCAGACCTCAAGCTTTCCTCTCGTCTTAATTTAATGAAGAAGTTTAATGGAGTCAAAGCGAGGTGTTTTAATGCCCAGAAATAAGTGGCCACTTCTCAACTTTTGCACTATGAATTAGTTTCATCTCCTTGCAGGTGCATTTCAAGAATTGTCACTGAGAATTTGTCTGAATATCCAACTACAATTTACACACATGAAGTAAAAAAAAGCTTTGCAGGGCTAAATTATTAATCTAATAATCAATCAGTCGAATGATTGAAAAACTATCATTAATTTGTCAAGAAAACTAAATACTAAATATTTGCTGCTTCTCAAACACAAGGACTTCCTGGTTTTCCTCTGTTTTATATCCCTACGAAACGCTAAATACAAACTGAATTTTATTGGGTCTTGGACTTTAAGTCTAGTATAATAAAGGGAAGAATATAATAATCGGTCATTAAAGTAGTTCACGATCACGGTACTAGTTGGAGCTCTGCTTTGCAGTCCATCACATACAGGACTCTTTTTGTAAACCTGCACGTGATTAATCCATCAAACACCCACAAAGTTTTACCTTCCAGTTACAATCTAAAAGCAAATCAGATGACAATCATACCGTATCTGGTTACTGAAACAAACAAACAAAAAAATCGACTAAGTTGTCTTTCACAGTTGTTAAATAACACACATTTAGGCATACTTCATGCTAATCTTTGAATATTTCCTTTCTACAGAAAAACAAAAATCAACTTTGGATTCAAAACATTTAGGATTTCTCAGATTTCTTTCTACATTACTTGCATCATGAGTAGGATTGACAGTAAAATCTCATGAGACAAAGCTCACTTCAAAGTGCTAATGAAGTAATTACCCTGTGAGTATAAGGTTCATAATTCTAAACCGAAAGAACAAAATGTCTCTTTAAAAAAAAAAAAAGGAAAAAAAAGAAGTCTTTGGCCTTTACAGTACGTAGAAATCTGTCTGCGGTGTTTAACAGGTTTCCTTTGCTCCACTTTTAGCAATTATACAATCACTGTTTTTATCAAGTCTGTTGTTTACTGTGTAGAGTACCGAGTACAGAAGCCCTTTATTTACTTGTCTTTGAAGGAGACGCATGTTGCTGCCTTCACCCGTGCGCGTCTCAAGCGGCACACAGACTGCAATACCAATCGCCAGGTGTTACTCACTCTCACGCTAATCCCCTTTGACCCCTGCGGCTCTATAGATGTAAATACATAGATTGGGTCTGTCGATCAGTGCATGTACGGAACCAGTAAAATGTGTCCAGCGGAGCAGAGATGCATTTTCCTGCTCAGAAAGGGTGAAGAAGCCTCTCGTCCTCACAAAAGAAACGTTTCTTCTCCTCAGGGAGTTATATATATATATATATATATTTTTTTTTAGGGAGGTCTCAGGCATCACGTACTCGGTGACCCCCGCAGCAGACCTCGTCTGGACATGACATTTCTCAAAGCCGCACTGTGTCGCAGCTAAACGAGTCCCCCTTTTTCCGCCTGACCTCTTCATTTGTGAGAGGAAATGATGTGCCCCGTGCTGCATGACATTTACCCGTTCAGTACCGGTGTTGCTTTAGGTAAAAAAATAAATAAATAAATAAAATCCCATCGCTGCTGGTGAACACGGGGAGTTGAACTCTCCCGTGGTTTCTAAAGGTTAGCTGCATCCTCGCCTGCCCACCCCGTCCTTCATTAACTCTGTGACTCGGGGGTTGGCGAAGCACCGCGTCCACTGAGGGCCTGCAGGTAGGCAGGATTCATAATCAATCACTGTGCTTAAGGAGCACAGTACCTGTAGTACAGGTGATTTAACGCTCCCCGAGATATATACGCTCCCCTGTCTCGTGCTATTTCGCTCTTTTGAAGGCTGGTAGTCGGAAGGATTTTAATCAGGTATGATGCTGAACAAAATTCAAAAAAATGATTTCGCACCTCAGCTGTCAAATGTATGCAGTATACAGTATATGTGAGTGTTTCTGAAATCCGTTTTAAGATGAAAAAAGGCTTTAATTACAGTAAAAAGAATCACACAAGCGGCATACGTGTTGTTTTTTTTGCACATATAGCCAATATTAGCCAAACAACTCAGAGCAGAGCCCTGTATGGGCTTTACAGTCTCACACACACCTACGCAAGAGCACGCTCGTGCACCACGCACACACACACACACACACACACACACACACACACACACACACACACACACACACACACACACACACACACACACACACACGCACACACAGGCGCAAACACACGAGAGCCACAATCAGCCAACGGTGGAGCTGGCTGGTACACTCGGCCCCGGTTTCCATGGCGACCGGGCTCCTGAATCTCCCCCCGCGTGCAGGCACAGTGGGCTAGAGAGACCAAGGAGAGGATGTTTCAATGGGTTTGTGTTTGCTCGCGCACGCTCGCTCGTGTGTGTGTGTGTGTGTGTGTGTGTGTGTGTGTGTGTGTGTGTGTGCGCGTGCGCGTGCAGCCTGTGTGTTTGTGCCGCGTTAGTTTTGTG